>NW_026894515.1:0-115568 GCF_032452875.1 Bos javanicus
CAATCACGTGACTCAGCAGGCTCCTCTCCCGTGACTGAGCAGGCACTAATTATGCAGCTCAGCAAGCAAAAATCATGGAGCTGAGCAAGCAGGAACTGGCGAGCTGAGCAGGCAATAATCAAGGAGCTGAGCAGGCAGGAATCACGCAGCTCAGCAAGCAAAATCATGGAGCCTGAGCAAGCAGGGAACTCACGCAGCTCAGCAGGCAATAATCATGGAGCTGAGCAAGCAGGAATCACGCAGCTCAGCATGCAATAATCAAGAAGCTGAGCAGGCAGGAATCACGCAGCTCAGCAGGCAATAAATATGGAGCTGAGCAAGCAGGAATCACGCAGCTCAGCAGGCAATAATCAAGAAGCTGAGCAGGCAGGAATCACGCAGCTTAGCAGGCAATAATCATGGAGCTGAGCAGACTGTAATGAAGTGGCTAAGCAGACTCTAATCACGTCACTCAGCCGGCTCCTAACCCGGTCTTGAGCAGGCACTAATCACGCAGCTGAGCAGGGACTAATCACACAGCTGATCAGGCACGAGTCAGGCAGCTGAGCAGGGATTAAGCATGCAGCTGAGCAAGCGCTAATCCCTTGATTCAGCAGACCCTGATCACGTGACTGAGCAGGCCCTGATCACGTGGCTGAGCATGCACTGATCACGTGACTGAGCATGCACTGATCACGTGACTGAGAGGCACTGATCACGTGGACTGAGAGGCACTGATCACGTGACTGAGCATGCACTGATCACGTGACTGAGAGGCACTGATCACGTGACTGAGAGGCGCCTGATCACGTGACTGAGGGGCGCTGATCACGTGACTGAGAGGCGCTGATCACGTGGCTATCATGCACTGATCACGTGCTTCAGGAGGCAATAATCAAAGAGCTGAGCAGGCACTAATCACTTGGCTAAGAGGGCACTAATCACGGAGAGGAGCAGGAAATCGTCAAGGAGCTGAGCAAACTGTAATGAAGTGGTTAAGCAGACTCTAAACACGTGACGCAGCAGGCTCTACACCCGTGACTGAGCAGACACAATTTGGGCAGCTCAGCAGACACCAATGGTGCAGCTCAGCAGACACCAATGGTGCAGCTCAGCAGACACCAATCATGCAGCCTCAGCAGGCAAAGATCATGGAGCTGAGCAGGCACGAATCTCTCAGCTCAGCTGGCAAAAATCAAGGAGCTGAGCAGACTGCCATTAAGTGGCTAAGCAGACTCTAAACACGTGACTCAGCAGGCTTGACACCCGTGACTGAGCACACACGAATCTTGCAGCCCAGCAGACAATACCCTGGAGCTGAGCAGGCAGGAATCACGCAGCTCAGCAGACAGTAATCAAGGAGCTGAGCAGGCACGAATCACGCAGCTCAGCAGGCAATCCTGGAGCTGAGCAAGCAGGAATCACGCAGCTCAGCAGGCAATAATCAAGAAGCAGAGCAGGCAGGAATCAGGCAGCTCAGCAGCCAATAAGCAAGAAGCTAGCAGTCAGGAATCGCGCAGCTCAGCAGGCAACAATCATGGAGCTGAGCTGGCAGGAATCACGCAACTCAGCAGGCAATACTCACGGACCTGAGCAGGCAGGAATCACGCAACTTAGCAGGCAATAACAATTGGAGCTGAAGGCTGTAATGAACTGGATAAGCAGACTCTAATCACGTGATTCAGCCGGCTCCTCTCTGGGACTGAGCAGGCACTTATTATGCAGCTCAGCAAGCAAAAATCATGGAGCTGAGCAAGCAGGAATCACGCAGCTCAGCAGGCAATAATCATGGAGCTGAGCAAACAGGAATCACGCAGCTCAGCATGCATAATCAAGAAGCTGAGCAGGCAGGAATCACGCAGCTCAGCAGGCAATAAACATGGAGCTGAGCAAGCAGGAATCACGCAGCTCAGCAGGCAACAATCAAGAAGCTGAGCAGGCAGGAATCACGCAGCTTAGCAGGCAATAATCATGGAGCTGAGCAGACTGTAATGAAGTGGCTAAGCAGACTCTAATCACGTCACTCAGCCGGCTCCTAACCCGGTCTTGAGCAGGCACTAATCACGCAGCTGAGCAGGGACTAATCACACAGCTGATCAGGCACGAGTCAGGCAGCTGAGCAGGGATTAAGCATGCAGCTGAGCAAGCGCTAATCCCTTGATTCAGCAGACCCTGATCACGTGACTGAGCAGGCCCTGATCACGTGGCTGAGCATGCACTGATCACGTGACTGAGCATGCACTGATCACGTGACTGAGAGGCACTGATCACGTGACTGAGAGGCACTGATCACGTGACTGAGCATGCACTGATCACGTGACTGAGAGGCACTGATCACGTGACTGAGAGGCGCTGATCACGTGACTGAGGGGCGCTGATCACGTGACTGAGAGGCGCTGATCACGTGGCTATCATGCACTGATCACGTGCTTCAGGAGGCAATAATCAAAGAGCTGAGCAGGCACTAATCACTTGGCTAAGAGGGCACTAATCACGGAGAGGAGCAGGAAATCGTCAAGGAGCTGAGCAAACTGTAATGAAGTGGTTAAGCAGACTCTAAACACGTGACGCAGCAGGCTCTACACCCGTGACTGAGCAGACACAATTTGGGCAGCTCAGCAGACACCAATGGTGCAGCTCAGCAGACACAAATGGTGCAGCTCAGCAGACACCAATCATGCAGCTCAGCAGGCACTCATGGAGCTGAGCAGGCAGGAATCACTCGCAGCTCAGCTGGCAAAGATCAAGGAGCTGAGCAGAGCCTGCCAGTGGCTAAGCAGACTCTAAACACGTGACTCAGCAGGCTTGACACCCGTGACTGAGCACACGAATCTTGCAGCCCAGCAGACAATACTCCTGGAGCTGAGCAGGCAGGAATCACGCAGCTCAGCAGACAGTAATCAAGGAGCTGAGCAGGCACGAATCACGCAGCTCAGCAGGCAATAACTCAAGAAGCAGAGCAGGCAGGAATCAGGCAGCTCAGCAGCCAATAAGCAAGAAGCTAGCAGTCAGGAATCGCGCAGCTCAGCAGGCAACAATCATGGAGCTGAGCTGGCAGGAATCACGCAACTCAGCAGGCAATACTCACGGACCTGAGCAGGCAGGAATCACGCAACTTAGCAGGCAACAATAATTGGAGCTGAAGGCTGTAATGAACTGGATAAGCAGACTCTAATCACGTGATTCAGCCGGCTCCTCTCTGGGGACTGAGCAGGCACTTATTATGCAGCTCAGCAAGCAAAAATCATGGAGCTGAGCAAGCAGGAATCACGCAGCTCAGCAGGCAATAATCATGGAGCTGAGCAACAGGAATCACGCAGCTCAGCATGCATAATCAAGAAGCTGAGCAGGCAGGAATCACGCAGCTCAGCAGGCAATAAACATGGAGCTGAGCAAGCAGGAATCACGCAGCTCAGCAGGCAACAATCAAGAAGCTGAGCAGGCAGGAATCACGCAGCTTAGCAGGCAATAATCATGGAGCTGAGCAGACTGTAATGAAGTGGCTAAGCAGACTCTAATCACGTCACTCAGCCGGCTCCCTAACCCGGTCTTGAGCAGGCACTAATCACGCAGCTGAGCAGGGACTAATCACACAGCTGATCAGGCACGAGTCAGGCAGCTGAGCAGGGATTAAGCATGCAGCTGAGCAAGCGCTAATCCCTTGATTCAGCAGACCCTGATCACGTGACTGAGCAGGCCCTGATCACGTGGCTGAGCATGCACTGATCACGTGACTGAGCATGCACTGATCACGTGACTGAGAGGCACTGATCACGTGACTGAGAGGCACTGATCACGTGACTGAGCATGCACTGATCACGTGACTGAGAGGCGCTGATCACGTGACTGAGAGGCGCTGATCACGTGGCTATCATGCACTGATCACGTGCTTCAGGAGGCAATAATCAAAGAGCTGAGCAGGCACTAATCACTTGGCTAAGAGGGCACTAATCACGGAGAGGAGCAGGAAATCGTCAAGGAGCTGAGCAAACTGTAATGAAGTGGTTAAGCAGACTCTAAACACGTGACGCAGCAGGCTCTACACCCGTGACTGAGCAGACACAATTTGGGCAGCTCAGCAGACACCAATGGTGCAGCTCAGCAGACACCAATGGTGCAGCTCAGCAGACACCAATCATGCAGCTCAGCAGGCAAGATCATGGAGCTTGAGCAGGCATGGAATCTCGCAGCTCAGCTGGCAAAGATCAAGGAGCTGAGCAGACTGCCATTAAGTGGCTAAGCAGACTCTAAACACGTGACTCAGCAGGCTTGACACCCCGTGACTGAGCACACACGAATCTTGCAGCCCAGCAGACAATACTCCTGGAGCTGAGCAGGCAGGAATCACGCAGCTCAGCAGACAGTAATCAAGGAGCTGAGCAGGCACGAATCACGCAGCTCAGCAGGCACAATCCTGGAGCTGGAGCAAGCAGGAATCACGCAGCTCAGCAGGCAATAATCAAGAAGCAGAGCAGGCAGGAATCAGGCAGCTCAGCAGCCAATAAGCAAGAAGCTAGCAGTCAGGAATCGCGCAGCTCAGCAGGCAATAATCATGGAGCTGAGCTGGCAGGAATCACGCAACTCAGCAGGCAATACTCACGGACCTGAGCAGGCAGGAATCACGCAACTTAGCAGGCAATAATAATTGGAGCTGAAGGCTGTAATGAACTGGATAAGCAGACTCTAATCACGTGATTCAGCCGGCTCCTCTCTGGGACTGAGCAGGCACTTATTATGCAGCTCAGCAAAAATCATGGAGCTGAGCAAGCAGGAATCACGCAGCTCAGCAGGCAATAATCATGGAGCTGAGCAACAGGAATCACGCAGCTCAGCATGCAATAATCAAGAAGCTGAGCAGGCAGGAATCACGCAGCTCAGCAGGCAAAAATATGGAGCTGAGCAAGCAGGAATCACGCAGCTCAGCAGGCAATAATCAAGAAGCTGAGCAGGCAGGAATCACGCAGCTTAGCAGGCAATAATCATGGAGCTGAGCAGACTGTAATGAAGTGGCTAAGCAGACTCTAATCACGTCACTCAGCCGGCTCCTAACCCGGTCTTGAGCAGGCACTAATCACGCAGCTGAGCAGGGACTAATCACACAGCTGATCAGGCACGAGTCAGGCAGCTGAGCAGGGATTAAGCATGCAGCTGAGCAAGCGCTAATCCCTTGATTCAGCAGACCCTGATCACGTGACTGAGCAGGCCCTGATCACGTGGCTGAGCATGCACTGATCACGTGACTGAGCATGCACTGATCACGTGACTGAGAGGCACTGACTGAGAGGCACTGATCCGTGACTGAGCATGCACTGATCACGTTGACTGAGAGGCACTGATCACGTGACTGAGAGGCGCTGATCACGTGACTGAGGGGCGCTGATCACGTGACTGAGAGGCGCCTGATCACGTGGCTATCATGCACTGATCACGTGCTTCAGGAGGCAATAATCAAAGAGCTGAGCAGGCACTAATCACTTGGCTAAGAGGGCACTAATCACGGAGAGGAGCAGGAAATCGTCAAGGAGCTGAGCAAACTGTAATGAAGTGGTTAAGCAGACTCTAAACACGTGACGCAGCAGGCTCTACACCCGTGACTGAGCAGACACAATTTGGGCAGCCTCAGCAGACACCAATGGTGCAGCTCAGCAGACACCAATGGTGCAGCCTCAGCAGACACCAATCATGCAGCTCAGCAGGCAATACTCATGGAGCTGAGCAGGCAGGGAATCACTCGCAGCTCAGCTGGCAAAGATCAAGGAGCTGAGCAGACTGCCATTAAGTGGCTAAGCAGACTTAAACACGTGACTCAGCAGGCTTGACACCCGTGACTGAGCACACACGAATCTTGCAGCCCAGCAGACAATACTCCTGGAGCTGAGCAGGCAGGAATCACGCAGCTCAGCAGACAGTAATCAAGGAGCTGAGCAGGCACGAATCACGCAGCTCAGCAGGCAATAATCCTGGAGCTGAGCAAGCAGGAATCACGCAGCTCAGCAGGCAACAATCAAGAAGCAGAGCAGGCAGGAATCAGGCAGCTCAGCAGCCAATAAGCAAGAAGCTAGCAGTCAGGAATCGCGCAGCTCAGCAGGCAATAATCATGGAGCTGAGCTGGCAGGAATCACGCAACTCAGCAGGCAATACTCACGGACCTGAGCAGGCAGGAATCACGCAACTTAGCAGGCAACAATAATTGGAGCTGAAGGCTGTAATGAACTGGATAAGCAGACTCTAATCACGTGATTCAGCCGGCTCCTCTCTGGGACTGAGCAGGCACTTATTATGCAGCTCAGCAAGCAAAAATCATGGAGCTGAGCAAGCAGGAATCACGCAGCTCAGCAGGCAACAATCATGGAGCTGAGCAAACAGGAATCACGCAGCTCAGCATGCAATAATCAAGAAGCTGAGCAGGCAGGAATCACGCAGCTCAGCAGGCAAAAATATGGAGCTGAGCAAGCAGGAATCACGCAGCTCAGCAGGCACAATCAAGAAGCTGAGCAGGCAGGAATCACGCAGCTTAGCAGGCAATAATCATGGAGCTGAGCAGACTGTAATGAAGTGGCTAAGCAGACTCTAATCACGTCACTCAGCCGGCTCCTAACCCGGTCTTGAGCAGGCACTAATCACGCAGCTGAGCAGGGACTAATCACACAGCTGATCAGGCACGAGTCAGGCAGCTGAGCAGGGATTAAGCATGCAGCTGAGCAAGCGCTAATCCCTTGATTCAGCAGACCCTGATCACGTGACTGAGCAGGCCCTGATCACGTGGCTGAGCATGCACTGATCACGTGACTGAGCATGCACTGATCACGTGACTGAGAGGCACTGATCACGTGACTGAGAGGCACTGATCACGTGACTGAGCATGCACTGATCACGTGACTGAGAGGCACTGATCACGTGACTGAGAGGCGCTGATCACGTGACTGAGGGGCGCTGATCACGTGACTGAGAGGCGCTGATCACGTGGCTATCATGCACTGATCACGTGCTTCAGGAGGCAATAATCAAAGAGCTGAGCAGGCACTAATCACTTGGCTAAGAGGGCACTAATCACGGAGAGGAGCAGGAAATCGTCAAGGAGCTGAGCAAACTGTAATGAAGTGGTTAAGCAGACTCTAAACACGTGACGCAGCAGGCTCTTACACCCGTGACTGAGCAGACACAATTTGGGCAGCTCAGCAGACACCAATGGTGCAGCCTCAGCAGACACCAATGGTGCAGCTCAGCAGGCACCAATCATGCAGCTCAGCAGGCAAAACTCATGGAGCTGAGCAGGCAGGAATCACTCAGCTCAGCTGGCAAAGATCAAGGAGCTGGAGCAGACTGCCATTAAGTGGCTAAGCAGACTTAAACACGTGACTCAGCAGGCTTGACACCCGTGACTGAGCACACACGAATCTTGCAGCCCAGCAGACAATACTCCTGGAGCTGAGCAGGCAGGAATCACGCAGCTCAGCAGACAGTAATCAAGGAGCTGAGCAGGCACGAATCACGCAGCTCAGCAGGCAATAATCCTGGAGCTGAGCAAGCAGGAATCACGCAGCTCAGCAGGCAATAATCAAGAAGCAGAGCAGGCAGGAATCAGGCAGCTCAGCAGCCAATAAGCAAGAAGCTAGCAGTCAGGAATCGCGCAGCTCAGCAGGCAATAATCATGGAGCTGAGCTGGCAGGAATCACGCAACTCAGCAGGCAATACTCACGGACCTGAGCAGGCAGGAATCACGCAACTTAGCAGGCAATAATAATTGGAGCTGAAGGCTGTAATGAACTGGATAAGCAGACTCTAATCACGTGATTCAGCCGGCTCCTCTCTGGGGACTGAGCAGGCACTTATTATGCAGCTCAGCAAGCAAAAATCATGGAGCTGAGCAAGCAGGAATCACGCAGCTCAGCAGGCAATAATCATGGAGCTGAGCAAACAGGAATCACGCAGCTCAGCATGCAAATCAAGAAGCTGAGCAGGCAGGAATCACGCAGCTCAGCAGGCAATAAATATGGAGCTGAGCAAGCAGGAATCACGCAGCTCAGCAGGCAACAATCAAGAAGCTGAGCAGGCAGGAATCACGCAGCTTAGCAGGCAATAATCATGGAGCTGAGCAGACTGTAATGAAGTGGCTAAGCAGACTCTAATCACGTCACTCAGCCGGCTCCTAACCCGGTCTTGAGCAGGCACTAATCACGCAGCTGAGCAGGGACTAATCACACAGCTGATCAGGCACGAGTCAGGCAGCTGAGCAGGGATTAAGCATGCAGCTGAGCAAGCGCTAATCCCTTGATTCAGCAGACCCTGATCACGTGACTGAGCAGGCCCTGATCACGTGGCTGAGCATGCACTGATCACGTGACTGAGCATGCACTGATCACGTGACTGAGAGGCACTGATCACGTGACTGAGAGGCACTGATCACGTGATTCTGAGCAGGCGCTGATCACGTGACTGAGGGGCGCTGATCACGTGACTGAGAGGCGCTGATCACGTGGCTATCATGCACTGATCACGTGCTTCAGGAGGCAATAATCAAAGAGCTGAGCAGGCACTAATCACTTGGCTAAGAGGGCACTAATCACGGAGAGGAGCAGGAAATCGTCAAGGAGCTGAGCAAACTGTAATGAAGTGGTTAAGCAGACTCTAAACACGTGACGCAGCAGGCTTCTACACCCGTGACTGAGCAGACACAATTTGGGCAGCTCAGCAGACACCAATGGTGCAGCCTCAGCAGACACCAATGGTGCAGCTCAGCAGACACCAATCATGCAGCTCAGCAGGCAATACTCATGGAGCTGAGCAGGCAGGAATCTCGCAGCTCAGCTGGCAAAGATCAAGGAGCTGAGCAGACTGCCATTAAGTGGCTAAGCAGACTCTAAACACGTGACTCAGCAGGCTTGACACCCGTGACTGAGCACACACGAATCTTGCAGCCCAGCAGACAATACTCCTGAGCTGAGCAGGCAGGAATCACGCAGCTCAGCAGACAGTAATCAAGGAGCTGAGCAGGCACGAATCACGCAGCTCCGCAGGCAATAATCCTGGAGCTGAGCAAGCAGGAATCACGCAGCTCAGCAGGCATAATCAAGAAGCAGAGCAGGCAGGAATCAGGCAGCTCAGCAGCCAATAAGCAAGAAGCTAGCAGTCAGGAATCGCGCAGCTCAGCAGGCAATAATCATGGAGCTGAGCTGGCAGGAATCACGCAACTCAGCAGGCAATACTCACGGACCTGAGCAGGCAGGAATCACGCAACTTAGCAGGCAATAATAATTGGAGCTGAAGGCTGTAATGAACTGGATAAGCAGACTCTAATCACGTGATTCAGCCGGCTCCTCTCTGGGACTGAGCAGGCACTTATTATGCAGCCAAGCAAAAATCATGGAGCTGAGCAAGCAGGAATCACGCAGCTCAGCAGGCAATAATCATGGAGCTGAGCAAACAGGAATCACGCAGCTCAGCATGCAATAATCAAGAAGCTGAGCAGGCAGGAATCACGCAGCTCAGCAGGCAATAAATATGGAGCTGAGCAAGCAGGAATCACGCAGCTCAGCAGGCAATAATCAAGAAGCTGAGCAGGCAGGAATCACGCAGCTTAGCAGGCAACAATCATGGAGCTGAGCAGACTGTAATGAAGTGGCTAAGCAGACTCTAATCACGTCACTCAGCCGGCTCCTAACCCGGTCTTGAGCAGGCACTAATCACGCAGCTGAGCAGGGACTAATCACACAGCTGATCAGGCACGAGTCAGGCAGCTGAGCAGGGATTAAGCATGCAGCTGAGCAAGCGCTAATCCCTTGATTCAGCAGACCCTGATCACGTGACTGAGCAGGCCCTGATCACGTGGCTGGAGCATGCACTGATCACGTGACTGAGCATGCACTGATCACGTGACTGAGAGGCACTGATCACGTGACTGAGAGGCACTGATCACGTGACTGGAGCAGAGGCGCTGATCACGTGACTGAGGGGCGCTGATCACGTGACTGAGAGGCGCTGATCACGTGGCTATCATGCACTGATCACGTGCTTCAGGAGGCAATAATCAAAGAGCTGAGCAGGCACTAATCACTTGGCTAAGAGGGCACTAATCACGGAGAGGAGCAGGAAATCGTCAAGGAGCTGAGCAAACTGTAATGAAGTGGTTAAGCAGACTCTAAACACGTGACGCAGCAGGCTCTACACCCGTGACTGAGCAGACACAATTTGGGCAGCTCAGCAGACACCAATGGTGCAGCTCAGCAGACACAAATGGTGCAGCTCAGCAGACACCAATCTGCAGCTCAGCAGGCAATACTCATGGAGCTGAGGCAGGAATCACGCAGCTCAGCTGGCAAAGATCAAGGAGCTGGAGCAGACTGCCATTAAGTGGCTAAGCAGACTTAAACACGTGACTCAGCAGGCTTGACACCCGTGACTGAGCACACACGAATCTTGCAGCCCAGCAGACAATACTCCTGGAGCTGAGCAGGCAGGAATCACGCAGCTCAGCAGACAGTAATCAAGGAGCTGAGCAGGCACGAATCACGCAGCTCAGCAGGCACAATCCTGGAGCTGAGCAAGCAGGAATCACGCAGCTCAGCAGGCAATAATCAAGAAGCAGAGCAGGCAGGAATCAGGCAGCTCAGCAGCCAATAAGCAAGAAGCTAGCAGTCAGGAATCGCGCAACTCAGCAGGCAATACCCACGGACCTGAGCAGGCAGGAATCACGCAACTTAGCAGGCAACAATAATTGGAGCTGAAGGCTGTAATGAACTGGATAAGCAGACTCTAATCACGTGATTCAGCCGGCTCCTCTGGGGACTGAGCAGGCACTTATTATGCAGCTCAGCAAGCAAAAATGGAGCTGAGCAAGCAGGAATCACGCAGCTCAGCAGGCAATAATCATGGAGCTGAGCAACAGGAATCACGCAGCTCAGCATGCATAATCAAGAAGCTGAGCAGGCAGGAATCACGCAGCTCAGCAGGCAATAAACATGGAGCTGAGCAAGCAGGAATCACGCAGCTCAGCAGGCAACAATCAAGAAGCTGAGCAGGCAGGAATCACGCAGCTTAGCAGGCAATAATCATGGAGCTGAGCAGACTGTAATGAAGTGGCTAAGCAGACTCTAATCACGTCACTCAGCCGGCTCCTAACCCGGTCTTGAGCAGGCACTAATCACGCAGCTGAGCAGGGACTAATCACACAGCTGATCAGGCACGAGTCAGGCAGCTGAGCAGGGATTAAGCATGCAGCTGAGCAAGCGCTAATCCCTTGATTCAGCAGACCCTGATCACGTGACTGAGCAGGCCCTGATCACGTGGCTGAGCATGCACTGATCACGTGACTGAGCATGCACTGATCACGTGACTGAGAGGCACTGATCACGTGACTGAGAGGCACTGATCACGTGACTGAGCATGCACTGATCACGTGACTGAGAGGCACTGATCACGTGACTGAGAGGCGCTGATCACGTGACTGAGGGGCGCTGATCACGTGACTGAGAGGCGCTGATCACGTGGCTATCATGCACTGATCACGTGCTTCAGGAGGCAATAATCAAAGAGCTGAGCAGGCACTAATCACTTGGCTAAGAGGGCACTAATCACGGAGAGGAGCAGGAAATCGTCAAGGAGCTGAGCAAACTGTAATGAAGTGGTTAAGCAGACTCTAAACACGTGACGCAGCAGGCTCTACACCCGTGACTGAGCAGACACAATTTGGGCAGCTCAGCAGACACCAATGGTGCAGCTCAGCAGACACCAATGGTGCAGCCTCAGCAGGCACCAATCATGCAGCTCAGCAGGCAAAGCTCATGGAGCTGAGCAGGCAGGAATCTCGCAGCTCAGCTGGCAAAGATCAAGGAGCTGAGCAGACTGCCATTAAGTGGCTAAGCAGACTCTAAACACGTGACTCAGCAGGCTTGACACCCGTGACTGAGCACACACGAATCTTGCAGCCCAGCAGACAATACTCCTGGAGCTGAGCAGGCAGGAATCACGCAGCTCAGCAGACAGTAATCAAGGAGCTGAGCAGGCACGAATCACGCAGCTCCGCAGGCAATAATCCTGGAGCTGAGCAAGCAGGAATCACGCAGCTCAGCAGGCAATAATCAAGAAGCAGAGCAGGCAGGAATCAGGCAGCTCAGCAGCCAATAAGCAAGAAGCTAGCAGTCAGGAATCGCGCAGCTCAGCAGGCAATAATCATGGAGCTGAGCTGGCAGGAATCACGCAACTCAGCAGGCAATACTCACGGACCTGAGCAGGCAGGAATCACGCAACTTAGCAGGCAATAATAATTGGAGCTGAAGGCTGTAATGAACTGGATAAGCAGACTCTAATCACGTGATTCAGCCGGCTCCTCTCTGGGACTGAGCAGGCACTTATTATGCAGCTCAGCAAGCAAAAATCATGGAGCTGAGCAAGCAGGAATCACGCAGCTCAGCAGGCAATAATCATGGAGCTGAGCAAACAGGAATCACGCAGCTCAGCATGCAATAATCAAGAAGCTGAGCAGGCAGGAATCACGCAGCTCAGCAGGCAATAAATATGGAGCTGAGCAAGCAGGAATCACGCAGCTCAGCAGGCAACAATCAAGAAGCTGAGCAGGCAGGAATCACGCAGCTTAGCAGGCAATAATCATGGAGCTGAGCAGACTGTAATGAAGTGGCTAAGCAGACTCTAATCACGTCACTCAGCCGGCTCCTAACCCGGTCTTGAGCAGGCACTAATCACGCAGCTGAGCAGGGACTAATCACACAGCTGATCAGGCACGAGTCAGGCAGCTGAGCAGGGATTAAGCATGCAGCTGAGCAAGCGCTAATCCCTTGATTCAGCAGACCCTGATCACGTGACTGAGCAGGCCCTGATCACGTGGCTGAGCATGCACTGATCACGTGACTGAGCATGCACTGATCACGTGACTGAGAGGCACTGATCACGTGACTGAGAGGCACTGATCACGTGACTGAGCATGCACTGATCACGTGACTGAGAGGCACTGATCACGTGACTGAGAGGCGCTGATCACGTGACTGAGGGGCGCTGATCACGTGACTGAGAGGCGCTGATCACGTGGCTATCATGCACTGATCACGTGCTTCAGGAGGCAATAATCAAAGAGCTGAGCAGGCACTAATCACTTGGCTAAGAGGGCACTAATCACGGAGAGGAGCAGGAAATCGTCAAGGAGCTGAGCAAACTGTAATGAAGTGGTTAAGCAGACTCTAAACACGTGACGCAGCAGGCTCTACACCCGTGACTGAGCAGACACAATTTGGGCAGCTCAGCAGACACCAATGGTGCAGCTCAGCAGACAAATGGTGCAGCTCAGCAGACACCAATCATGCAGCTCAGCAGGCAAAACTCATGGAGCTGAGCAGGCATGGAACTCTCGCAGCTCAGCTGGCAAAGATCAAGGAGCTGAGCAGACTGCCATTAAGTGGCTAAGCAGACTTAAACACGTGACTCAGCAGGCTTGACACCCGTGACTGAGCACACACGAATCTTGCAGCCCAGCAGACAATATCTCCTGGAGCTGAGCAGGCAGGAATCACGCAGCTCAGCAGACAGTAATCAAGGAGCTGGCAGGCACGAATCACGCAGCTCAGCAGGCAATATCCTGGAGCAAGCAGGAATCACGCAGCTCAGCAGGCAATAATCAGAAGCAGAGCAGGCAGGAATCAGGCAGCTCAGCAGCCAATAAGCAAGAAGCTAGCAGTCAGGAATCGCGCAGCTCAGCAGGCAATAATCATGGAGCTGAGCTGGCAGGAATCACGCAACTCAGCAGGCAATACTCACGGACCTGAGCAGGCAGGAATCACGCAACTTAGCAGGCAATAATAATTGGAGCTGAAGGCTGTAATGAACTGGATAAGCAGACTCTAATCACGTGATTCAGCCGGCTCCTCTCTGGGACTGAGCAGGCACTTATTATGCAGCTCAGCAAGCAAAAATCATGGAGCTGAGCAAGAGGAATCACGCAGCTCAGCAGGCCATAATCATGGAGCTGAGCAAACAGGAATCACGCAGCTCAGCATGCAATAATCAAGAAGCTGAGCAGGCAGGAATCACGCAGCTCAGCAGGCAATAAATATGGAGCTGAGCAAGCAGGAATCACGCAGCTCAGCAGGCAACAATCAAGAAGCTGAGCAGGCAGGAATCACGCAGCTTAGCAGGCAATAATCATGGAGCTGAGCAGACTGTAATGAAGTGGCTAAGCAGACTCTAATCACGTCACTCAGCCGGCTCCTAACCCGGTCTTGAGCAGGCACTAATCACGCAGCTGAGCAGGGACTAATCACACAGCTGATCAGGCACGAGTCAGGCAGCTGAGCAGGGATTAAGCATGCAGCTGAGCAAGCGCTAATCCCTTGATTCAGCAGACCCTGATCACGTGACTGAGCAGGCCCTGATCACGTGGCTGAGCATGCACTGATCACGTGACTGAGCATGCACTGATCACGTGACTGAGAGGCACTGATCACGTGACTGAGAGGCACTGATCACGTGACTGAGGCAGGCGCTGATCACGTGACTGAGAGGCGCTGATCACGTGACTGAGAGGCGCTGATCACGTGGCTACTCATGCACTGATCACGTGCTTCAGGAGGCAATAATCAAAGAGCTGAGCAGGCACTAATCACTTGGCTAAGAGGGCACTAATCACGGAGAGGAGCAGGAAATCGTCAAGGAGCTGAGCAAACTGTAATGAAGTGGTTAAGCAGACTCTAAACACGTGACGCAGCAGGCTCTACACCCGTGACTGAGCAGACACAATTTGGGCAGCTCAGCAGACACCAATGGTGCAGCTCAGCAGACACCAATGGTGCAGCTCAGCAGGCACCAATCATGCAGCTCAGCAGGCAATACTCATGGAGCTGAGCAGGCACGAATCTCGCAGCTCAGCTGGCAAAGATCAAGGAGCTGAGCAGACTGCCATTAAGTGGCTAAGCAGACTTAAACACGTGACTCAGCAGGCTTGACACCCGTGACTTGAGCACACACGAATCTTGCAGCCCAGCAGACAATACTCCTGGAGCTGAGCAGGCAGGAATCACGCAGCTCAGCAGACAGTAATCAAGGAGCTGAGCAGGCACGAATCACGCAGCTCAGCAGGCATAATCCTGGAGCTGAGCAAGCAGGAATCACGCAGCTCAGCAGGCAATAATCAAGAAGCAGAGCAGGCAGGAATCAGGCAGCTCAGCAGCCAATAAGCATGGAGCTGAGCTGGCAGGAATCACGCAACTCAGCAGGCAATACTCACGGACCTGAGCAGGCAGGAATCACGCAACTTAGCAGGCAATAATAATTGGAGCTGAAGGCTGTAATGAACTGGATAAGCAGACTCTAATCACGTGATTCAGCCGGCCCCTCTCTGGGGACTGAGCAGGCACTTATTATGCAGCTCAGCAAGCAAAAATCATGGAGCTGAGCAAGCAGGAATCACGCAGCTCAGCAGGCATAATCATGGAGCTGAGCAAACAGGAATCACGCAGCCTCAGCATGCATAATCAAGAAGCTGAGCAGGCAGGAATCACGCAGCTCAGCAGGCAATAAATATGGAGCTGAGCAAGCAGGAATCACGCAGCTCAGCAGGCAATAATCAAGAAGCTGAGCAGGCAGGAATCACGCAGCTTAGCAGGCAATAATCATGGAGCTGAGCAGACTGTAATGAAGTGGCTAAGCAGACTCTAATCACGTCACTCAGCCGGCTCCTAACCCGGTCTTGAGCAGGCACTAATCACGCAGCTGAGCAGGGACTAATCACACAGCTGATCAGGCACGAGTCAGGCAGCTGAGCAGGGATTAAGCATGCAGCTGAGCAAGCGCTAATCCCTTGATTCAGCAGACCCTGATCACGTGACTGAGCAGGCCCTGATCACGTGGCTGAGCATGCACTGATCACGTGACTGAGCATGCACTGATCACGTGACTGAGAGGCACTGATCACGTGACTGAGAGGCACTGATCACGTGACTGAGCATGCACTGATCACGTGACTGAGAGGCACTGATCACGTGACTGAGAGGCGCTGATCACGTGACTGAGGGGCGCTGATCACGTGACTGAGAGGCGCTGATCACGTGGCTATCATGCACTGATCACGTGCTTCAGGAGGCAACAATCAAAGAGCTGAGCAGGCACTAATCACTTGGCTAAGAGGGCACTAATCACGGAGAGGAGCAGGAAATCGTCAAGGAGCTGAGCAAACTGTAATGAAGTGGTTAAGCAGACTCTAAACACGTGACGCAGCAGGCTCTACACCCGTGACTGAGCAGACACAATTTGGGCAGCCTCAGCAGACACCAATGGTGCAGCTCAGCAGACACCAAATGGTGCAGCTCAGCAGACACCAATCATGCAGCTCAGCAGGCAATACTCATGGAGCTGAGCAGGCACGAATCACTCAGCTCAGCTGGCAAAGATCAAGGAGCTGGAGCAGACTGCCATTAAGTGGCTAAGCAGACTCTAAACACGTGACTCAGCAGGCTTGACACCCGTGACTGAGCACACACGAATCTTGCAGCCCAGCAGACAATACTCCTGGAGCTGAGCAGGCAGGAATCACGCAGCTCAGCAGACAGTAATCAAGGAGCTGAGCAGGCACGAATCACGCAGCTCAGCAGGCAATAATCCTGGAGCTGAGCAAGCAGGAATCACGCAGCTCAGCAGGCAATAATCAAGAAGCAGAGCAGGCAGGAACTCAGGCAGCTCAGCAGCCAATAAGCAAGAAGCTAGCAGTCAGGAATCGCGCAGCTCAGCAGGCAATAATCATGGAGCTGAGCTGGCAGGAATCACGCAACTCAGCAGGCAATACTACGGACCTGAGCAGGCAGGAATCACGCAACTTAGCAGGCAATAATAATTGGAGCTGAAGGCTGTAATGAACTGGATAAGCAGACTCTAATCACGTGATTCAGCCGGCTCCTCTGGGGACTGAGCAGGCACTTATTATGCAGCTCAGCAAGCAAAAATCATGGAGCTGAGCAAGCAGGAATCACGCAGCTCAGCAGGCAATAATCATGGAGCTGAGCAAACAGGAATCACGCAGCTCAGCATGCAATAATCAAGAAGCTGAGCAGGCAGGAATCACGCAGCTCAGCAGGCAATAAATATGGAGCTGAGCAAGCAGGAATCACGCAGCTCAGCAGGCAATAATCAAGAAGCTGAGCAGGCAGGAATCACGCAGCTTAGCAGGCAATAATCATGGAGCTGAGCAGACTGTAATGAAGTGGCTAAGCAGACTCTAATCACGTCACTCAGCCGGCTCCTAACCCGGTCTTGAGCAGGCACTAATCACGCAGCTGAGCAGGGACTAATCACACAGCTGATCAGGCACGAGTCAGGCAGCTGAGCAGGGATTAAGCATGCAGCTGAGCAAGCGCTAATCCCTTGATTCAGCAGACCCTGATCACGTGACTGAGCAGGCCCTGATCACGTGGCTGAGCATGCACTGATCACGTGACTGAGCATGCACTGATCACGTGACTGAGAGGCACTGATCACGTGACTGAGAGGCACTGATCACGTGACTGAGCATGCACTGATCACGTGACTGAGAGGCACTGATCACGTGACTGAGAGGCGCTGATCACGTGACTGAGGGGCGCTGATCACGTGACTGAGAGGCGCTGATCACGTGGCTATCATGCACTGATCACGTGCTTCAGGAGGCAATAATCAAAGAGCTGAGCAGGCACTAATCACTTGGCTAAGAGGGCACTAATCACGGAGAGGAGCAGGAAATCGTCAAGGAGCTGAGCAAACTGTAATGAAGTGGTTAAGTACAGACTCTAAACACGTGACGCAGCAGGCTCTACACCCGTGACTGAGCAGACACAATTTGGGCAGCTCAGCAGACACCAATGGTGCAGCTCAGCAGACACCAATGGTGCAGCTCAGCAGACACCAATCATGCAGCTCAGCAGGCAATGCTCATGGAGCTGAGCAGGCAGGAATCTCGCAGCTCAGCTGGCAAAAATCAAGGAGCTGAGCAGACTGCCATTGTGGCTAAGCAGACTTAAACACGTGACTCAGCAGGCTTGACACCCGTGACTGAGCACACACGAATCTTGCAGCCCAGCAGACAATACTCCCTGGAGCTGAGCAGGCAGGAATCACGCAGCTCAGCAGACAGTAATCAAGGAGCTGAGCAGGCACGAATCACGCAGCTCAGCAGGCAATAATCCTGGAGCTGAGCAAGCAGGAATCACGCAGCTCAGCAGGCAATCAAGAAGCAGAGCAGGCAGGAATCAGGCAGCTCAGCAGCCAATAAGCAAGAAGCTAGCAGTCAGGAATCGCGCAGCTCAGCAGGCAATAATCATGGAGCTGAGCTGGCAGGAATCACGCAACTCAGCAGGCAATACTCACGGACCTGAGCAGGCAGGAATCACGCAACTTAGCAGGCAATAATAATTGGAGCTGAAGGCTGTAATGAACTGGATAAGCAGACTCTAATCACGTGATTCAGCCGGCTCCTCTCTGGGACTGAGCAGGCACTTATTATGCAGCTCAGCAAGCAAAAATCATGGAGCTGAGCAAGCAGGAATCACGCAGCTCAGCAGGCAATAATCATGGAGCTGAGCAACAGGAATCACGCAGCTCAGCATGCAATAATCAAGAAGCTGAGCAGGCAGGAATCACGCAGCTCAGCAGGCAATAAACATGGAGCTGAGCAAGCAGGAATCACGCAGCTCAGCAGGCACAATCAAGAAGCTGAGCAGGCAGGAATCACGCAGCTTAGCAGGCAATAACTCATGGAGCTGAGCAGACTGTAATGAAGTGGCTAAGCAGACTCTAATCACGTCACTCAGCCGGCTCCCTAACCCCGGTCTTGAGCAGGCACTAATCACGCAGCTGAGCAGGGACTAATCACACAGCTGATCAGGCACGAGTCAGGCAGCTGAGCAGGGATTAAGCATGCAGCTGAGCAAGCGCTAATCCCTTGATTCAGCAGACCCTGATCACGTGACTGAGCAGGCCCTGATCACGTGGCTGAGCATGCACTGATCACGTGACTGGAGCATGCACCTGATCACGTGACTGAGAGGCACTGATCACGTGACTGAGAGGCACTGATCACGTGACTGAGCAGGCGCTGATCACGTGACTGAGGGGCGCTGATCACGTGACTGAGAGGCGCTGATCACGTGGCTATCATGCACTGATCACGTTGCTTCAGGAGGCAATAATCAAAGAGCTGAGCAGGCACTAATCACTTGGCTAAGAGGGCACTAATCACGGAGAGGAGCAGGAAATCGTCAAGGAGCTGAGCAAACTGTAATGAAGTGGTTAAGCAGACTTAAACACGTGACGCAGCAGGCTCTACACCCGTGACTGAGCAGACACAATTTGGGCAGCTCAGCAGACACCAATGGTGCAGCTCAGCAGACACCAATCGTGCAGCTCAGCAGACACCAATCATGCAGCTCAGCAGGCAAAGCTCATGGAGCTGAGCAGGCAGGAATCACGCAGCTCAGCTGGCAAAGATCAAGGAGCTGAGCAGACTGCCATCAAGTGGCTAAGCAGACTCTAAACACGTGACTCAGCAGGCTTGACACCCCGTGACTGAGCACACGAATCTTGCAGCCCAGCAGACAATACTCCTGGAGCTGAGCAGGCAGGAATCACGCAGCTCAGCAGACAGTAATCAGGAGCTGAGCAGGCACGAATCACGCAGCTCAGCAGGCATAATCCTGGAGCTGAGCAAGCAGGAATCACGCAGCTCAGCAGGCAATAATCAAGAAGCAGAGCAGGCAGGAATCAGGCAGCTCAGCAGCCAATAAGCAAGAAGCTAGCAGTCAGGAATCGCGCAGCTCAGCAGGCAATAATCATGGAGCTGAGCTGGCAGGAATCACGCAACTCAGCAGGCAATACTCACGGACCTGAGCAGGCAGGAATCACGCAACTTAGCAGGCACAATAATTGGAGCTGAAGGCTGTAATGAACTGGATAAGCAGACTCTAATCACGTGATTCAGCCGGCTCCTTCTGGGACTGAGCAGGCACTTATTATGCAGCTCAGCAAGCAAAAATCATGGAGCTGAGCAAGCAGGAATCACGCAGCTCAGCAGGCAATAATCATGGAGCTGAGCAAACAGGAATCACGCAGCTCAGCATGCAATAATCAAGAAGCTGAGCAGGCAGGAATCACGCAGCTCAGCAGGCAATAAATATGGAGCTGAGCAAGCAGGAATCACGCAGCTCAGCAGGCAATAATCAAGAAGCTGAGCAGGCAGGAATCACGCAGCTTAGCAGGCAATAATCATGGAGCTGAGCAGACTGTAATGAAGTGGCTAAGCAGACTCTAATCACGTCACTCAGCCGGCTCCTAACCCGGTCTTGAGCAGGCACTAATCACGCAGCTGAGCAGGGACTAATCACACAGCTGATCAGGCACGAGTCAGGCAGCTGAGCAGGGATTAAGCATGCAGCTGAGCAAGCGCTAATCCCTTGATTCAGCAGACCCTGATCACGTGACTGAGCAGGCCCTGATCACGTGGCTGAGCATGCACTGATCACGTGACTGAGCATGCACTGATCACGTGACTGAGAGGCACTGATCACGTGACTGAGAGGCACTGATCACGTGACTGAGCATGCACTGATCACGTGACTGAGAGGCACTGATCACGTGACTGAGAGGCGCTGATCACGTGACTGAGGGGCGCTGATCACGTGACTGAGAGGCGCTGATCACGTGGCTATCATGCACTGATCACGTGCTTCAGGAGGCAATAATCAAAGAGCTGAGCAGGCACTAATCACTTGGCTAAGAGGGCACTAATCACGGAGAGGAGCAGGAAATCGTCAAGGAGCTGAGCAAACTGTAATGAAGTGGTTAAGCAGACTCTAAACACGTGACGCAGCAGGCTCTACACCCGTGACTGAGCAGACACAATTTGGGCAGCTCAGCAGACACCAATGGTGCAGCTCAGCAGACACCAATCATGCAGCTCAGCAGGCACTAATCATGCAGCTCAGCAGGCAAAGATCATGGAGCTGAGCAGGCACGAATCTCGCAGCTCAGCTGGCAAAAATCAAGGAGCTGAGCAGACTGCCATTAAGTGGCTAAGCAGACTCTAAACACGTGACTCAGCAGGCTTGACACCCGTGACTGAGCACACACGAATCTTGCAGCCCAGCAGACAATACTCCTGGAGCTGAGCAGGCAGGAATCACGCAGCTCAGCAGACAGTAATCAAGGAGCTGAGCAGGCACGAATCACGCAGCTCAGCAGGCAACAATCCTGGAGCTGAGCAAGCAGGAATCACGCAGCTCAGCAGGCAATAATCAAGAAGCAGAGCAGGCAGGAATCAGGCAGCCTCAGCAGCCAATAAGCAAGAAGCTAGCAGTCAGGAATCGCGCAGCTCAGCAGGCAATAATCATGGAGCTGAGCTGGCAGGAATCACGCAACTCAGCAGGCAATACTCACGGACCTGAGCAGGCAGGAATCACGCAACTTAGCAGGCACAATAATTGGAGCTGAAGGCTGTAATGAACTGGATAAGCAGACTCTAATCACGTGATTCAGCCGGCTCCTCTCTGGGGACTGAGCAGGCACTTATTATGCAGCTCAGCAAGCAAAAATCATGGAGCTGAGCAAGCAGGAATCACGCAGCTCAGCAGGCAATAATCATGGAGCTGAGCAAACAGGAATCACGCAGCTCAGCATGCAATAATCAAGAAGCTGAGCAGGCAGGAATCACGCAGCTCAGCAGGCAATAATATGGAGCTGAGCAAGCAGGAATCACGCAGCTCAGCAGGCAATAATCAAGAAGCTGAGCAGGCAGGAATCACGCAGCTTAGCAGGCAATAATCATGGAGCTGAGCAGACTGTAATGAAGTGGCTAAGCAGACTCTAATCACGTCACTCAGCCGGCTCCTAACCCGGTCTTGAGCAGGCACTAATCACGCAGCTGAGCAGGGACTAATCACACAGCTGATCAGGCACGAGTCAGGCAGCTGAGCAGGGATTAAGCATGCAGCTGAGCAAGCGCTAATCCCTTGATTCAGCAGACCCTGATCACGTGACTGAGCAGGCCCTGATCACGTGGCTGAGCATGCACTGATCACGTGACTGAGCATGCACTGATCACGTGACTGAGAGGCACTGATCACGTGACTGAGAGGCACTGATCACGTGACTGAGCATGCACTGATCACGTGACTGAGAGGCACTGATCACGTGACTGAGAGGCGCTGATCACGTGACTGAGGGGCGCTGATCACGTGACTGAGAGGCGCTGATCACGTGGCTATCATGCACTGATCACGTGCTTCAGGAGGCAATAATCAAAGAGCTGAGCAGGCACTAATCACTTGGCTAAGAGGGCACTAATCACGGAGAGGAGCAGGAAATCGTCAAGGAGCTGAGCAAACTGTAATGAAGTGGTTAAGCAGACTCTAAACACGTGACGCAGCAGGCTCTACACCCGTGACTGAGCAGACACAATTTGGGCAGCTCAGCAGACACCAATGGTGCAGCTCAGCAGACAAATCGTGCAGCTCAGCAGACACCAATCATGCAGCTCAGCAGGCAAAACTCATGGAGCTGAGCAGGCAGGAATCTCTCAGCTCAGCTGGCAAAGATCAAGGAGCTGGAGCAGACTGCCATTAAGTGGCTAAGCAGACTTAAACACGTGACTCAGCAGGCTTGACACCCGTGACTGAGCACACACGAATCTTGCAGCCCAGCAGACAATACTCCTGGAGCTGAGCAGGCAGGAATCACGCAGCTCAGCAGACAGTAATCAAGGAGCTGAGCAGGCACGAATCACGCAGCTCAGCAGGCAATCAATCCTGGAGCTGAGCAAGCAGGAATCACGCAGCCTCAGCAGGCACAATCAAGAAGCAGAGCAGGCAGGAATCAGGCAGCTCAGCAGCCAATAAGCAAGAAGCTAGCAGTCAGGAATCGCGCAGCTCAGCAGGCAATAATCATGGAGCTGAGCTGGCAGGAATCACGCAACTCAGCAGGCAATACTCACGGACCTGAGCAGGCAGGAATCACGCAACTTAGCAGGCAATAATAATTGGAGCTGAAGGCTGTAATGAACTGGATAAGCAGACTCTAATCACGTGATTCAGCCGGCTCCTCTGGGGACTGAGCAGGCACTTATTATGCAGCTCAGCAAGCAAAAATCATGGAGCTGAGCAAGCAGGAATCACGCAGCTCAGCAGGCAATAATCATGGAGCTGAGCAAACAGGAATCACGCAGCTCAGCATGCAATAATCAAGAAGCTGAGCAGGCAGGAATCACGCAGCTCAGCAGGCAATAAATATGGAGCTGAGCAAGCAGGAATCACGCAGCTCAGCAGGCAACAATCAAGAAGCTGAGCAGGCAGGAATCACGCAGCTTAGCAGGCAATAATCATGGAGCTGAGCAGACTGTAATGAAGTGGCTAAGCAGACTCTAATCACGTCACTCAGCCGGCTCCTAACCCGGTCTTGAGCAGGCACTAATCACGCAGCTGAGCAGGGACTAATCACACAGCTGATCAGGCACGAGTCAGGCAGCTGAGCAGGGATTAAGCATGCAGCTGAGCAAGCGCTAATCCCTTGATTCAGCAGACCCTGATCACGTGACTGAGCAGGCCCTGATCACGTGGCTGAGCATGCACTGATCACGTGACTGAGCATGCACTGATCACGTGACTGAGAGGCACTGATCACGTGACTGAGAGGCACTGATCACGTGACTGAGCATGCACTGATCACGTGACTGAGAGGCACTGATCACGTGACTGAGAGGCGCTGATCACGTGACTGAGGGGCGCTGATCACGTGACTGAGAGGCGCTGATCACGTGGCTATCATGCACTGATCACGTGCTTCAGGAGGCAATAATCAAAGAGCTGAGCAGGCACTAATCACTTGGCTAAGAGGGCACTAATCACGGAGAGGAGCAGGAAATCGTCAAGGAGCTGAGCAAACTGTAATGAAGTGGTTAAGCAGACTCTAAACACGTGACGCAGCAGGCTCTACACCCGTGACTGAGCAGACACAATTTGGGCAGCTCAGCAGACACCAATGGTGCAGCTCAGCAGACACCAATGGTGCAGCTCAGCAGACACCAATCATGCAGCTCAGCAGGCAAAACTCATGGAGCTGAGCAGGCAGGAATCTCGCAGCTCAGCTGGCAAAGATCAAGGAGCTGAGCAGACTGCCATTAAGTGGCTAAGCAGACTTAAACACGTGACTCAGCAGGCTTGACACCCGTGACTGAGCACACACGAATCTTGCAGCCCAGCAGACAATACTCCTGGAGCTGAGCAGGCAGGAATCACGCAGCTCAGCAGACAGTAATCAAGGAGCTGAGCAGGCACGAATCACGCAGCTCAGCAGGCAATAATCCTGGAGCTGAGCAAGCAGGAATCACGCAGCTCAGCAGGCAATCAAGAAGCAGAGCAGGCAGGAATCAGGCAGCTCAGCAGCCAATAAGCAAGAAGCTAGCAGTCAGGAATCGCGCAGCTCAGCAGGCAACAATCATGGAGCTGAGCTGGCAGGAATCACGCAACTCAGCAGGCAATACTCACGGACCTGAGCAGGCAGGAATCACGCAACTTAGCAGGCAACAATAATTGGAGCTGAAGGCTGTAATGAACTGGATAAGCAGACTCTAATCACGTGATTCAGCCGGCTCCTCTCTGGGGACTGAGCAGGCACTTATTATGCAGCTCAGCAAGCAAAAATCATGGAGCTGAGCAAGCAGGAATCACGCAGCTCAGCAGGCAATAATCATGGAGCTGAGCAAACAGGAATCACGCAGCTCAGCATGCAATAATCAAGAAGCTGAGCAGGCAGGAATCACGCAGCTCAGCAGGCAATAAATATGGAGCTGAGCAAGCAGGAATCACGCAGCTCAGCAGGCAACAATCAAGAAGCTGAGCAGGCAGGAATCACGCAGCTTAGCAGGCAATAATCATGGAGCTGAGCAGACTGTAATGAAGTGGCTAAGCAGACTCTAATCACGTCACTCAGCCGGCTCCTAACCCGGTCTTGAGCAGGCACTAATCACGCAGCTGAGCAGGGACTAATCACACAGCTGATCAGGCACGAGTCAGGCAGCTGAGCAGGGATTAAGCATGCAGCTGAGCAAGCGCTAATCCCTTGATTCAGCAGACCCTGATCACGTGACTGAGCAGGCCCTGATCACGTGGCTGAGCATGCACTGATCACGTGACTGAGCATGCACTGATCACGTGACTGAGAGGCACTGATCACGTGACTGAGAGGCACTGATCACGTGACTGAGCATGCACTGATCACGTGACTGAGAGGCACTGATCACGTGACTGAGAGGCGCTGATCACGTGACTGAGGGGCGCTGATCACGTGACTGAGAGGCGCTGATCACGTGGCTATCATGCACTGATCACGTGCTTCAGGAGGCAATAATCAAAGAGCTGAGCAGGCACTAATCACTTGGCTAAGAGGGCACTAATCACGGAGAGGAGCAGGAAATCGTCAAGGAGCTGAGCAAACTGTAATGAAGTGGTTAAGCAGACTCTAAACACGTGACGCAGCAGGCTCTACACCCGTGACTGAGCAGACACAATTTGGGCAGCTCAGCAGACACCAATGGTGCAGCTCAGCAGACACCAATGGTGCAGCTCAGCAGGCACCAATCATGCAGCTCAGCAGGCAATACTCATGGAGCTGAGCAGGCAGGAATCTCGCAGCTCAGCTGGCAAAGATCAAGGAGCTGAGCAGACTGCCATTAAGTGGCTAAGCAGACTTAAACACGTGACTCAGCAGGCTTGACACCCGTGACTGAGCACACACGAATCTTGCAGCCCAGCAGACAATACTCTGGAGCTGAGCAGGCAGGAATCACGCAGCTCAGCAGACAGTAATCAAGGAGCTGAGCAGGCACGAATCACGCAGCTCAGCAGGCAACAATCCTGGAGCTGAGCAAGCAGGAATCACGCAGCTCAGCAGGCAATAATCAAGAAGCAGAGCAGGCAGGAATCAGGCAGCTCAGCAGCCAATAAGCAAGAAGCTAGCAGTCAGGAATCGCGCAGCTCAGCAGGCAATAATCATGGAGCTGAGCTGGCAGGAATCACGCAACTCAGCAGGCAATACTCACGGACCTGAGCAGGCAGGAATCACGCAACTTAGCAGGCAATAATAATTGGAGCTGAAGGCTGTAATGAACTGGATAAGCAGACTCTAATCACGTGATTCAGCCGGCTCCTCTCTGGGACTGAGCAGGCACTTATTATGCAGCTCAGCAAGCAAAAATCATGGAGCTGAGCAAGCAGGAATCACGCAGCTCAGCAGGCAATAATCATGGAGCTGAGCAAACAGGAATCACGCAGCTCAGCATGCAATAATCAAGAAGCTGAGCAGGCAGGAATCACGCAGCTCAGCAGGCAATAAATATGGAGCTGAGCAAGCAGGAATCACGCAGCTCAGCAGGCAACAATCAAGAAGCTGAGCAGGCAGGAATCACGCAGCTTAGCAGGCAATAATCATGGAGCTGAGCAGACTGTAATGAAGTGGCTAAGCAGACTCTAATCACGTCACTCAGCCGGCTCCTAACCCGGTCTTGAGCAGGCACTAATCACGCAGCTGAGCAGGGACTAATCACACAGCTGATCAGGCACGAGTCAGGCAGCTGAGCAGGGATTAAGCATGCAGCTGAGCAAGCGCTAATCCCTTGATTCAGCAGACCCTGATCACGTGACTGAGCAGGCCCTGATCACGTGGCTGAGCATGCACTGATCACGTGACTGAGCATGCACTGATCACGTGACTGAGAGGCACTGATCACGTGACTGAGAGGCACTGATCACGTGACTGAGCATGCACTGATCACGTGACTGAGAGGCACTGATCACGTGACTGAGAGGCGCTGATCACGTGACTGAGGGGCGCTGATCACGTGACTGAGAGGCGCTGATCACGTGGCTATCATGCACTGATCACGTGCTTCAGGAGGCAATAATCAAAGAGCTGAGCAGGCACTAATCACTTGGCTAAGAGGGCACTAATCACGGAGAGGAGCAGGAAATCGTCAAGGAGCTGAGCAAACTGTAATGAAGTGGTTAAGCAGACTCTAAACACGTGACGCAGCAGGCTCTACACCCGTGACTGAGCAGACACAATTTGGGCAGCTCAGCAGACACCAATGGTGCAGCTCAGCAGACACCAATGGTGCAGCTCAGCAGGCACCAATCATGCAGCTCAGCAGGCAATGCTCATGGAGCTGAGCAGGCACGAATCTCGCAGCTCAGCTGGCAAAGATCAAGGAGCTGAGCAGACTGCCATTAAGTGGCTAAGCAGACTTAAACACGTGACTCAGCAGGCTTGACACCCGTGACTGAGCACACACGAATCTTGCAGCCCAGCAGACAATACTCCTGGAGCTGAGCAGGCAGGAATCACGCAGCTCAGCAGACAGTAATCAAGGAGCTGAGCAGGCACGAATCACGCAGCTCCGCAGGCAATAATCCTGGAGCTGAGCAAGCAGGAATCACGCAGCTCAGCAGGCAACAATCAAGAAGCAGAGCAGGCAGGAATCAGGCAGCTCAGCAGCCAATAAGCAAGAAGCTAGCAGTCAGGAATCGCGCAGCTCAGCAGGCAATAATCATGGAGCTGAGCTGGCAGGAATCACGCAACTCAGCAGGCAATACTCACGGACCTGAGCAGGCAGGAATCACGCAACTTAGCAGGCACAATAATTGGAGCTGAAGGCTGTAATGAACTGGATAAGCAGACTCTAATCACGTGATTCAGCCGGCTCCTCTCTGGGGACTGAGCAGGCACTTATTATGCAGCTCAGCAAGCAAAAATCATGGAGCTGAGCAAGCAGGAATCACGCAGCTCAGCAGGCAATAATCATGGAGCTGAGCAAACAGGAATCACGCAGCTCAGCATGCAATAATCAAGAAGCTGAGCAGGCAGGAATCACGCAGCTCAGCAGGCAATAAATATGGAGCTGAGCAAGCAGGAATCACGCAGCTCAGCAGGCAACAATCAAGAAGCTGAGCAGGCAGGAATCACGCAGCTTAGCAGGCAATAATCATGGAGCTGAGCAGACTGTAATGAAGTGGCTAAGCAGACTCTAATCACGTCACTCAGCCGGCTCCTAACCCGGTCTTGAGCAGGCACTAATCACGCAGCTGAGCAGGGACTAATCACACAGCTGATCAGGCACGAGTCAGGCAGCTGAGCAGGGATTAAGCATGCAGCTGAGCAAGCGCTAATCCCTTGATTCAGCAGACCCTGATCACGTGACTGAGCAGGCCCTGATCACGTGGCTGAGCATGCACTGATCACGTGACTGAGCATGCACTGATCACGTGACTGAGAGGCACTGATCACGTGACTGAGAGGCACTGATCACGTGACTGAGCATGCACTGATCACGTGACTGAGAGGCACTGATCACGTGACTGAGAGGCGCTGATCACGTGACTGAGGGGCGCTGATCACGTGACTGAGAGGCGCTGATCACGTGGCTATCATGCACTGATCACGTGCTTCAGGAGGCAATAATCAAAGAGCTGAGCAGGCACTAATCACTTGGCTAAGAGGGCACTAATCACGGAGAGGAGCAGGAAATCGTCAAGGAGCTGAGCAAACTGTAATGAAGTGGTTAAGC
This sequence comes from Bos javanicus, assembly GCF_032452875.1. Taxonomy (NCBI): domain Eukaryota; kingdom Metazoa; phylum Chordata; class Mammalia; order Artiodactyla; family Bovidae; genus Bos; species Bos javanicus. The sequence continues at coordinate 28,553 of NW_026894515.1, forward strand.
AGACTCTAAACACGTGACGCAGCAGGCTCTACACCCGTGACTGAGCAGACACAATTTGGGCAGCTCAGCAGACACCAATGGTGCAGCTCAGCAGACACCAATGGTGCAGCTCAGCAGACACCAATCATGCAGCTCAGCAGGCAATGCTCATGGAGCTGAGCAGGCAGGAATCTCGCAGCTCAGCTGGCAAAAATCAAGGAGCTGGAGCAGACTGCCATTAAGTGGCTAAGCAGACTCTAAACACGTGACTCAGCAGGCTTGACACCCGTGACTGAGCACACACGAATCTTGCAGCCCAGCAGACAATACTCCTGGAGCTGAGCAGGCAGGAATCACGCAGCTCAGCAGACAGTAATCAAGGAGCTGAGCAGGCACGAATCACGCAGCTCAGCAGGCAATAATCCTGGAGCTGAGCAAGCAGGAATCACGCAGCTCAGCAGGCATAATCAAGAAGCAGAGCAGGCAGGAATCAGGCAGCTCAGCAGCCAATAAGCAAGAAGCTAGCAGTCAGGAATCGCGCAGCTCAGCAGGCAATAATCATGGAGCTGAGCTGGCAGGAATCACGCAACTCAGCAGGCAATACTCACGGACCTGAGCAGGCAGGAATCACGCAACTTAGCAGGCAATAATAATTGGAGCTGAAGGCTGTAATGAACTGGATAAGCAGACTCTAATCACGTGATTCAGCCGGCTCCTCTCTGGGACTGAGCAGGCACTTATTATGCAGCTCAGCAAGCAAAAATCATGGAGCTGAGCAAGCAGGAATCACGCAGCTCAGCAGGCAATAATCATGGAGCTGAGCAAACAGGAATCACGCAGCTCAGCATGCAATAATCAAGAAGCTGAGCAGGCAGGAATCACGCAGCTCAGCAGGCAATAAATATGGAGCTGAGCAAGCAGGAATCACGCAGCTCAGCAGGCAATAATCAAGAAGCTGAGCAGGCAGGAATCACGCAGCTTAGCAGGCAATAATCATGGAGCTGAGCAGACTGTAATGAAGTGGCTAAGCAGACTCTAATCACGTCACTCAGCCGGCTCCTAACCCGGTCTTGAGCAGGCACTAATCACGCAGCTGAGCAGGGACTAATCACACAGCTGATCAGGCACGAGTCAGGCAGCTGAGCAGGGATTAAGCATGCAGCTGAGCAAGCGCTAATCCCTTGATTCAGCAGACCCTGATCACGTGACTGAGCAGGCCCTGATCACGTGGCTGAGCATGCACTGATCACGTGACTGAGCATGCACTGATCACGTGACTGAGAGGCACTGATCACGTGACTGAGAGGCACTGATCACGTGACTGAGCATGCACTGATCACGTGACTGAGAGGCACTGATCACGTGACTGAGAGGCGCTGATCACGTGACTGAGGGGCGCTGATCACGTGACTGAGAGGCGCTGATCACGTGGCTATCATGCACTGATCACGTGCTTCAGGAGGCAATAATCAAAGAGCTGAGCAGGCACTAATCACTTGGCTAAGAGGGCACTAATCACGGAGAGGAGCAGGAAATCGTCAAGGAGCTGAGCAAACTGTAATGAAGTGGTTAAGCAGACTCTAAACACGTGACGCAGCAGGCTCTACACCCGTGACTGAGCAGACACAATTTGGGCAGCTCAGCAGACACCAATGGTGCAGCTCAGCAGACACCAATGGTGCAGCTCAGCAGGCACCAATCATGCAGCTCAGCAGGCAATGCTCATGGAGCTGAGCAGGCAGGAATCTCGCAGCTCAGCTGGCAAAGATCAAGGAGCTGAGCAGACTGCCATTAAGTGGCTAAGCAGACTTAAACACGTGACTCAGCAGGCTTGACACCCGTGACTGAGCACACACGAATCTTGCAGCCCAGCAGACAATACTCCTGGAGCTGAGCAGGCAGGAATCACGCAGCTCAGCAGACAGTAATCAAGGAGCTGAGCAGGCACGAATCACGCAGCTCAGCAGGCAACAATCCTGGAGCTGAGCAAGCAGGAATCACGCAGCTCAGCAGGCAACAATCAAGAAGCAGAGCAGGCAGGAATCAGGCAGCTCAGCAGCCAATAAGCAAGAAGCTAGCAGTCAGGAATCGCGCAGCTCAGCAGGCAATAATCATGGAGCTGAGCTGGCAGGAATCACGCAACTCAGCAGGCAATACTCACGGACCTGAGCAGGCAGGAATCACGCAACTTAGCAGGCAATAATAATTGGAGCTGAAGGCTGTAATGAACTGGATAAGCAGACTCTAATCACGTGATTCAGCCGGCTCCTCTCTGGGGACTGAGCAGGCACTTATTATGCAGCTCAGCAAGCAAAAATCATGGAGCTGAGCAAGCAGGAATCACGCAGCTCAGCAGGCAATAATCATGGAGCTGAGCAAACAGGAATCACGCAGCTCAGCATGCAATAATCAAGAAGCTGAGCAGGCAGGAATCACGCAGCTCAGCAGGCAATAAATATGGAGCTGAGCAAGCAGGAATCACGCAGCTCAGCAGGCAATAATCAAGAAGCTGAGCAGGCAGGAATCACGCAGCTTAGCAGGCAATAATCATGGAGCTGAGCAGACTGTAATGAAGTGGCTAAGCAGACTCTAATCACGTCACTCAGCCGGCTCCTAACCCGGTCTTGAGCAGGCACTAATCACGCAGCTGAGCAGGGACTAATCACACAGCTGATCAGGCACGAGTCAGGCAGCTGAGCAGGGATTAAGCATGCAGCTGAGCAAGCGCTAATCCCTTGATTCAGCAGACCCTGATCACGTGACTGAGCAGGCCCTGATCACGTGGCTGAGCATGCACTGATCACGTGACTGAGCATGCACTGATCACGTGACTGAGAGGCACTGATCACGTGACTGAGAGGCACTGATCACGTGACTGAGCATGCACTGATCACGTGACTGAGAGGCACTGATCACGTGACTGAGAGGCGCTGATCACGTGACTGAGGGGCGCTGATCACGTGACTGAGAGGCGCTGATCACGTGGCTATCATGCACTGATCACGTGCTTCAGGAGGCAATAATCAAAGAGCTGAGCAGGCACTAATCACTTGGCTAAGAGGGCACTAATCACGGAGAGGAGCAGGAAATCGTCAAGGAGCTGAGCAAACTGTAATGAAGTGGTTAAGCAGACTCTAAACACGTGACGCAGCAGGCTCTACACCCGTGACTGAGCAGACACAATTTGGGCAGCTCAGCAGACACCAATGGTGCAGCTCAGCAGACACCAATGGTGCAGCTCAGCAGACACCAATCATGCAGCTCAGCAGGCAAAACTCATGGAGCTGAGCAGGCAGGAATCTCGCAGCTCAGCTGGCAAAGATCAAGGAGCTGAGCAGACTGCCATTAAGTGGCTAAGCAGACTCTAAACACGTGACTCAGCAGGCTTGACACCCGTGACTGAGCACACACGAATCTTGCAGCCCAGCAGACAATACTCCTGGAGCTGAGCAGGCAGGAATCACGCAGCTCAGCAGACAGTAATCAAGGAGCTGAGCAGGCACGAATCACGCAGCTCCGCAGGCAATAATCCTGGAGCTGAGCAAGCAGGAATCACGCAGCTCAGCAGGCATAATCAAGAAGCAGAGCAGGCAGGAATCAGGCAGCTCAGCAGCCAATAAGCAAGAAGCTAGCAGTCAGGAATCGCGCAGCTCAGCAGGCAATAATCATGGAGCTGAGCTGGCAGGAATCACGCAACTCAGCAGGCAATACTCACGGACCTGAGCAGGCAGGAATCACGCAACTTAGCAGGCAATAATAATTGGAGCTGAAGGCTGTAATGAACTGGATAAGCAGACTCTAATCACGTGATTCAGCCGGCTCCTCTCTGGGGACTGAGCAGGCACTTATTATGCAGCTCAGCAAGCAAAAATCATGGAGCTGAGCAAGCAGGAATCACGCAGCTCAGCAGGCAATAATCATGGAGCTGAGCAAACAGGAATCACGCAGCTCAGCATGCAATAATCAAGAAGCTGAGCAGGCAGGAATCACGCAGCTCAGCAGGCAATAAACATGGAGCTGAGCAAGCAGGAATCACGCAGCTCAGCAGGCAACAATCAAGAAGCTGAGCAGGCAGGAATCACGCAGCTTAGCAGGCAATAATCATGGAGCTGAGCAGACTGTAATGAAGTGGCTAAGCAGACTCTAATCACGTCACTCAGCCGGCTCCTAACCCGGTCTTGAGCAGGCACTAATCACGCAGCTGAGCAGGGACTAATCACACAGCTGATCAGGCACGAGTCAGGCAGCTGAGCAGGGATTAAGCATGCAGCTGAGCAAGCGCTAATCCCTTGATTCAGCAGACCCTGATCACGTGACTGAGCAGGCCCTGATCACGTGGCTGAGCATGCACTGATCACGTGACTGAGCATGCACTGATCACGTGACTGAGAGGCACTGATCACGTGACTGAGAGGCACTGATCACGTGACTGAGCATGCACTGATCACGTGACTGAGAGGCACTGATCACGTGACTGAGAGGCGCTGATCACGTGACTGAGGGGCGCTGATCACGTGACTGAGAGGCGCTGATCACGTGGCTATCATGCACTGATCACGTGCTTCAGGAGGCAATAATCAAAGAGCTGAGCAGGCACTAATCACTTGGCTAAGAGGGCACTAATCACGGAGAGGAGCAGGAAATCGTCAAGGAGCTGAGCAAACTGTAATGAAGTGGTTAAGCAGACTCTAAACACGTGACGCAGCAGGCTCTACACCCGTGACTGAGCAGACACAATTTGGGCAGCTCAGCAGACACCAATGGTGCAGCTCAGCAGACACCAATGGTGCAGCTCAGCAGGCACCAATCATGCAGCTCAGCAGGCAATGCTCATGGAGCTGAGCAGGCAGGAATCTCGCAGCTCAGCTGGCAAAGATCAAGGAGCTGAGCAGACTGCCATTAAGTGGCTAAGCAGACTCTAAACACGTGACTCAGCAGGCTTGACACCCGTGACTGAGCACACACGAATCTTGCAGCCCAGCAGACAATACTCCTGGAGCTGGAGCAGGCAGGAATCACGCAGCTCAGCAGACAGTAATCAAGGAGCTGAGCAGGCACGAATCACGCAGCTCCGCAGGCAATAATCCTGGAGCTGAGCAAGCAGGAATCACGCAGCTCAGCAGGCAATAATCAAGAAGCAGAGCAGGCAGGAATCAGGCAGCTCAGCAGCCAATAAGCAAGAAGCTAGCAGTCAGGAATCGCGCAGCTCAGCAGGCAATAATCATGGAGCTGAGCTGGCAGGAATCACGCAACTCAGCAGGCAATACTCACGGACCTGAGCAGGCAGGAATCACGCAACTTAGCAGGCACAATAATTGGAGCTGAAGGCTGTAATGAACTGGATAAGCAGACTCTAATCACGTGATTCAGCCGGCTCCTCTCTGGGGACTGAGCAGGCACTTATTATGCAGCTCAGCAAGCAAAAATCATGGAGCTGAGCAAGCAGGAATCACGCAGCTCAGCAGGCAATAATCATGGAGCTGAGCAACAGGAATCACGCAGCTCAGCATGCAATAATCAAGAAGCTGAGCAGGCAGGAATCACGCAGCTCAGCAGGCAATAAATATGGAGCTGAGCAAGCAGGAATCACGCAGCTCAGCAGGCAATAATCAAGAAGCTGAGCAGGCAGGAATCACGCAGCTTAGCAGGCAATAATCATGGAGCTGAGCAGACTGTAATGAAGTGGCTAAGCAGACTCTAATCACGTCACTCAGCCGGCTCCTAACCCGGTCTTGAGCAGGCACTAATCACGCAGCTGAGCAGGGACTAATCACACAGCTGATCAGGCACGAGTCAGGCAGCTGAGCAGGGATTAAGCATGCAGCTGAGCAAGCGCTAATCCCTTGATTCAGCAGACCCTGATCACGTGACTGAGCAGGCCCTGATCACGTGGCTGAGCATGCACTGATCACGTGACTGAGCATGCACTGATCACGTGACTGAGAGGCACTGATCACGTGACTGAGAGGCACTGATCACGTGACTGAGCATGCACTGATCACGTGACTGAGAGGCACTGATCACGTGACTGAGAGGCGCTGATCACGTGACTGAGGGGCGCTGATCACGTGACTGAGAGGCGCTGATCACGTGGCTATCATGCACTGATCACGTGCTTCAGGAGGCAATAATCAAAGAGCTGAGCAGGCACTAATCACTTGGCTAAGAGGGCACTAATCACGGAGAGGAGCAGGAAATCGTCAAGGAGCTGAGCAAACTGTAATGAAGTGGTTAAGCAGACTCTAAACACGTGACGCAGCAGGCTCTACACCCGTGACTGAGCAGACACAATTTGGGCAGCTCAGCAGACACCAATGGTGCAGCTCAGCAGACACCAATGGTGCAGCTCAGCAGACACCAATCATGCAGCTCAGCAGGCAATGCTCATGGAGCTGAGCAGGCACGAATCTCGCAGCTCAGCTGGCAAAGATCAAGGAGCTGAGCAGACTGCCATTAAGTGGCTAAGCAGACTTAAACACGTGACTCAGCAGGCTTGACACCCGTGACTGAGCACACACGAATCTTGCAGCCCAGCAGACAATACTCCTGGAGCTGAGCAGGCAGGAATCACGCAGCTCAGCAGACAGTAATCAAGGAGCTGAGCAGGCACGAATCACGCAGCTCCGCAGGCAACAATCCTGGAGCTGAGCAAGCAGGAATCACGCAGCTCAGCAGGCAATAATCAAGAAGCAGAGCAGGCAGGAATCAGGCAGCTCAGCAGCCAATAAGCAAGAAGCTAGCAGTCAGGAATCGCGCAGCTCAGCAGGCAACAATCATGGAGCTGAGCTGGCAGGAATCACGCAACTCAGCAGGCAATACTCACGGACCTGAGCAGGCAGGAATCACGCAACTTAGCAGGCAATAATAATTGGAGCTGAAGGCTGTAATGAACTGGATAAGCAGACTCTAATCACGTGATTCAGCCGGCTCCTCTCTGGGGACTGAGCAGGCACTTATTATGCAGCTCAGCAAGCAAAAATCATGGAGCTGAGCAAGCAGGAATCACGCAGCTCAGCAGGCAATAATCATGGAGCTGAGCAAACAGGAATCACGCAGCTCAGCATGCAATAATCAAGAAGCTGAGCAGGCAGGAATCACGCAGCTCAGCAGGCAATAAACATGGAGCTGAGCAAGCAGGAATCACGCAGCTCAGCAGGCAATAATCAAGAAGCTGAGCAGGCAGGAATCACGCAGCTTAGCAGGCAATAATCATGGAGCTGAGCAGACTGTAATGAAGTGGCTAAGCAGACTCTAATCACGTCACTCAGCCGGCTCCTAACCCGGTCTTGAGCAGGCACTAATCACGCAGCTGAGCAGGGACTAATCACACAGCTGATCAGGCACGAGTCAGGCAGCTGAGCAGGGATTAAGCATGCAGCTGAGCAAGCGCTAATCCCTTGATTCAGCAGACCCTGATCACGTGACTGAGCAGGCCCTGATCACGTGGCTGAGCATGCACTGATCACGTGACTGAGCATGCACTGATCACGTGACTGAGAGGCACTGATCACGTGACTGAGAGGCACTGATCACGTGACTGAGAGGCGCTGATCACGTGACTGAGGGGCGCTGATCACGTGACTGAGAGGCGCTGATCACGTGGCTATCATGCACTGATCACGTGCTTCAGGAGGCAATAATCAAAGAGCTGAGCAGGCACTAATCACTTGGCTAAGAGGGCACTAATCACGGAGAGGAGCAGGAAATCGTCAAGGAGCTGAGCAAACTGTAATGAAGTGGTTAAGCAGACTCTAAACACGTGACGCAGCAGGCTCTACACCCGTGACTGAGCAGACACAATTTGGGCAGCTCAGCAGACACCAATGGTGCAGCTCAGCAGACACCAATGGTGCAGCTCAGCAGACACCAATCATGCAGCTCAGCAGGCAATGCTCATGGAGCTGAGCAGGCACGAATCTCGCAGCTCAGCTGGCAAAGATCAAGGAGCTGAGCAGACTGCCATTAAGTGGCTAAGCAGACTCTAAACACGTGACTCAGCAGGCTTGACACCCGTGACTGAGCACACACGAATCTTGCAGCCCAGCAGACAATACTCCTGGAGCTGAGCAGGCAGGAATCACGCAGCTCAGCAGACAGTAATCAAGGAGCTGAGCAGGCACGAATCACGCAGCTCCGCAGGCAATAATCCTGGAGCTGAGCAAGCAGGAATCACGCAGCTCAGCAGGCAATAATCAAGAAGCAGAGCAGGCAGGAATCAGGCAGCTCAGCAGCCAATAAGCAAGAAGCTAGCAGTCAGGAATCGCGCAGCTCAGCAGGCAATAATCATGGAGCTGAGCTGGCAGGAATCACGCAACTCAGCAGGCAATACTCACGGACCTGAGCAGGCAGGAATCACGCAACTTAGCAGGCAATAATAATTGGAGCTGAAGGCTGTAATGAACTGGATAAGCAGACTCTAATCACGTGATTCAGCCGGCTCCTCTCTGGGACTGAGCAGGCACTTATTATGCAGCTCAGCAAGCAAAAATCATGGAGCTGAGCAAGCAGGAATCACGCAGCTCAGCAGGCAACAATCATGGAGCTGAGCAAACAGGAATCACGCAGCTCAGCATGCAATAATCAAGAAGCTGAGCAGGCAGGAATCACGCAGCTCAGCAGGCAATAAATATGGAGCTGAGCAAGCAGGAATCACGCAGCTCAGCAGGCAATAATCAAGAAGCTGAGCAGGCAGGAATCACGCAGCTTAGCAGGCAATAATCATGGAGCTGAGCAGACTGTAATGAAGTGGCTAAGCAGACTCTAATCACGTCACTCAGCCGGCTCCTAACCCGGTCTTGAGCAGGCACTAATCACGCAGCTGAGCAGGGACTAATCACACAGCTGATCAGGCACGAGTCAGGCAGCTGAGCAGGGATTAAGCATGCAGCTGAGCAAGCGCTAATCCCTTGATTCAGCAGACCCTGATCACGTGACTGAGCAGGCCCTGATCACGTGGCTGAGCATGCACTGATCACGTGACTGAGCATGCACTGATCACGTGACTGAGAGGCACTGATCACGTGACTGAGAGGCACTGATCACGTGACTGAGCATGCACTGATCACGTGACTGAGAGGCACTGATCACGTGACTGAGAGGCGCTGATCACGTGACTGAGGGGCGCTGATCACGTGACTGAGAGGCGCTGATCACGTGGCTATCATGCACTGATCACGTGCTTCAGGAGGCAATAATCAAAGAGCTGAGCAGGCACTAATCACTTGGCTAAGAGGGCACTAATCACGGAGAGGAGCAGGAAATCGTCAAGGAGCTGAGCAAACTGTAATGAAGTGGTTAAGCAGACTCTAAACACGTGACGCAGCAGGCTCTACACCCGTGACTGAGCAGACACAATTTGGGCAGCTCAGCAGACACCAATGGTGCAGCTCAGCAGACACCAATGGTGCAGCTCAGCAGACACCAATCATGCAGCTCAGCAGGCAATACTCATGGAGCTGAGCAGGCACGAATCTCGCAGCTCAGCTGGCAAAGATCAAGGAGCTGAGCAGACTGCCATTAAGTGGCTAAGCAGACTTAAACACGTGACTCAGCAGGCTTGACACCCGTGACTGAGCACACACGAATCTTGCAGCCCAGCAGACAATACTCCTGGAGCTGAGCAGGCAGGAATCACGCAGCTCAGCAGACAGTAATCAAGGAGCTGAGCAGGCACGAATCACGCAGCTCAGCAGGCAATAATCCTGGAGCTGAGCAAGCAGGAATCACGCAGCTCAGCAGGCAATAATCAAGAAGCAGAGCAGGCAGGAATCAGGCAGCTCAGCAGCCAATAAGCAAGAAGCTAGCAGTCAGGAATCGCGCAGCTCAGCAGGCAATAATCATGGAGCTGAGCTGGCAGGAATCACGCAACTCAGCAGGCAATACTCACGGACCTGAGCAGGCAGGAATCACGCAACTTAGCAGGCAACAATAATTGGAGCTGAAGGCTGTAATGAACTGGATAAGCAGACTCTAATCACGTGATTCAGCCGGCTCCTCTCTGGGGACTGAGCAGGCACTTATTATGCAGCTCAGCAAGCAAAAATCATGGAGCTGAGCAAGCAGGAATCACGCAGCTCAGCAGGCAATAATCATGGAGCTGAGCAAACAGGAATCACGCAGCTCAGCATGCAATAATCAAGAAGCTGAGCAGGCAGGAATCACGCAGCTCAGCAGGCAATAAATATGGAGCTGAGCAAGCAGGAATCACGCAGCTCAGCAGGCAATAATCAAGAAGCTGAGCAGGCAGGAATCACGCAGCTTAGCAGGCAATAATCATGGAGCTGAGCAGACTGTAATGAAGTGGCTAAGCAGACTCTAATCACGTCACTCAGCCGGCTCCTAACCCGGTCTTGAGCAGGCACTAATCACGCAGCTGAGCAGGGACTAATCACACAGCTGATCAGGCACGAGTCAGGCAGCTGAGCAGGGATTAAGCATGCAGCTGAGCAAGCGCTAATCCCTTGATTCAGCAGACCCTGATCACGTGACTGAGCAGGCCCTGATCACGTGGCTGAGCATGCACTGATCACGTGACTGAGCATGCACTGATCACGTGACTGAGAGGCACTGATCACGTGACTGAGAGGCACTGATCACGTGACTGAGCATGCACTGATCACGTGACTGAGAGGCACTGATCACGTGACTGAGAGGCGCTGATCACGTGACTGAGGGGCGCTGATCACGTGACTGAGAGGCGCTGATCACGTGGCTATCATGCACTGATCACGTGCTTCAGGAGGCAATAATCAAAGAGCTGAGCAGGCACTAATCACTTGGCTAAGAGGGCACTAATCACGGAGAGGAGCAGGAAATCGTCAAGGAGCTGAGCAAACTGTAATGAAGTGGTTAAGCAGACTCTAAACACGTGACGCAGCAGGCTCTACACCCGTGACTGAGCAGACACAATTTGGGCAGCTCAGCAGACACCAATGGTGCAGCTCAGCAGACACCAATGGTGCAGCTCAGCAGACACCAATCATGCAGCTCAGCAGGCAATGCTCATGGAGCTGAGCAGGCAGGAATCTCGCAGCTCAGCTGGCAAAAATCAAGGAGCTGGAGCAGACTGCCATTAAGTGGCTAAGCAGACTTAAACACGTGACTCAGCAGGCTTGACACCCGTGACTGAGCACACACGAATCTTGCAGCCCAGCAGACAATACTCCTGGAGCTGAGCAGGCAGGAATCACGCAGCTCAGCAGACAGTAATCAAGGAGCTGAGCAGGCACGAATCACGCAGCTCCGCAGGCAATAATCCTGGAGCTGAGCAAGCAGGAATCACGCAGCTCAGCAGGCAATAATCAAGAAGCAGAGCAGGCAGGAATCAGGCAGCTCAGCAGCCAATAAGCAAGAAGCTAGCAGTCAGGAATCGCGCAGCTCAGCAGGCAATAATCATGGAGCTGAGCTGGCAGGAATCACGCAACTCAGCAGGCAATACTCACGGACCTGAGCAGGCAGGAATCACGCAACTTAGCAGGCAATAATAATTGGAGCTGAAGGCTGTAATGAACTGGATAAGCAGACTCTAATCACGTGATTCAGCCGGCTCCTCTCTGGGGACTGAGCAGGCACTTATTATGCAGCTCAGCAAGCAAAAATCATGGAGCTGAGCAAGCAGGAATCACGCAGCTCAGCAGGCAATAATCATGGAGCTGAGCAAACAGGAATCACGCAGCTCAGCATGCAATAATCAAGAAGCTGAGCAGGCAGGAATCACGCAGCTCAGCAGGCAATAAATATGGAGCTGAGCAAGCAGGAATCACGCAGCTCAGCAGGCAATAATCAAGAAGCTGAGCAGGCAGGAATCACGCAGCTTAGCAGGCAATAATCATGGAGCTGAGCAGACTGTAATGAAGTGGCTAAGCAGACTCTAATCACGTCACTCAGCCGGCTCCTAACCCGGTCTTGAGCAGGCACTAATCACGCAGCTGAGCAGGGACTAATCACACAGCTGATCAGGCACGAGTCAGGCAGCTGAGCAGGGATTAAGCATGCAGCTGAGCAAGCGCTAATCCCTTGATTCAGCAGACCCTGATCACGTGACTGAGCAGGCCCTGATCACGTGGCTGAGCATGCACTGATCACGTGACTGAGCATGCACTGATCACGTGACTGAGAGGCACTGATCACGTGACTGAGAGGCACTGATCACGTGACTGAGCATGCACTGATCACGTGACTGAGAGGCACTGATCACGTGACTGAGAGGCGCTGATCACGTGACTGAGGGGCGCTGATCACGTGACTGAGAGGCGCTGATCACGTGGCTATCATGCACTGATCACGTGCTTCAGGAGGCAATAATCAAAGAGCTGAGCAGGCACTAATCACTTGGCTAAGAGGGCACTAATCACGGAGAGGAGCAGGAAATCGTCAAGGAGCTGAGCAAACTGTAATGAAGTGGTTAAGCAGACTCTAAACACGTGACGCAGCAGGCTCTACACCCGTGACTGAGCAGACACAATTTGGGCAGCTCAGCAGACACCAATGGTGCAGCTCAGCAGACACCAATGGTGCAGCTCAGCAGGCACCAATCATGCAGCTCAGCAGGCAATGCTCATGGAGCTGAGCAGGCACGAATCTCGCAGCTCAGCTGGCAAAGATCAAGGAGCTGAGCAGACTGCCATTAAGTGGCTAAGCAGACTTAAACACGTGACTCAGCAGGCTTGACACCCGTGACTGAGCACACACGAATCTTGCAGCCCAGCAGACAATACTCCTGGAGCTGAGCAGGCAGGAATCACGCAGCTCAGCAGACAGTAATCAAGGAGCTGAGCAGGCACGAATCACGCAGCTCAGCAGGCAATAATCCTGGAGCTGAGCAAGCAGGAATCACGCAGCTCAGCAGGCAATAATCAAGAAGCAGAGCAGGCAGGAATCAGGCAGCTCAGCAGCCAATAAGCAAGAAGCTAGCAGTCAGGAATCGCGCAGCTCAGCAGGCAACAATCATGGAGCTGAGCTGGCAGGAATCACGCAACTCAGCAGGCAATACTCACGGACCTGAGCAGGCAGGAATCACGCAACTTAGCAGGCAATAATAATTGGAGCTGAAGGCTGTAATGAACTGGATAAGCAGACTCTAATCACGTGATTCAGCCGGCTCCTCTCTGGGGACTGAGCAGGCACTTATTATGCAGCTCAGCAAGCAAAAATCATGGAGCTGAGCAAGCAGGAATCACGCAGCTCAGCAGGCAATAATCATGGAGCTGAGCAAACAGGAATCACGCAGCTCAGCATGCAATAATCAAGAAGCTGAGCAGGCAGGAATCACGCAGCTCAGCAGGCAATAAATATGGAGCTGAGCAAGCAGGAATCACGCAGCTCAGCAGGCAACAATCAAGAAGCTGAGCAGGCAGGAATCACGCAGCTTAGCAGGCAATAATCATGGAGCTGAGCAGACTGTAATGAAGTGGCTAAGCAGACTCTAATCACGTCACTCAGCCGGCTCCTAACCCGGTCTTGAGCAGGCACTAATCACGCAGCTGAGCAGGGACTAATCACACAGCTGATCAGGCACGAGTCAGGCAGCTGAGCAGGGATTAAGCATGCAGCTGAGCAAGCGCTAATCCCTTGATTCAGCAGACCCTGATCACGTGACTGAGCAGGCCCTGATCACGTGGCTGAGCATGCACTGATCACGTGACTGAGCATGCACTGATCACGTGACTGAGAGGCACTGATCACGTGACTGAGAGGCACTGATCACGTGACTGAGCATGCACTGATCACGTGACTGAGAGGCACTGATCACGTGACTGAGAGGCGCTGATCACGTGACTGAGGGGCGCTGATCACGTGACTGAGAGGCGCTGATCACGTGGCTATCATGCACTGATCACGTGCTTCAGGAGGCAATAATCAAAGAGCTGAGCAGGCACTAATCACTTGGCTAAGAGGGCACTAATCACGGAGAGGAGCAGGAAATCGTCAAGGAGCTGAGCAAACTGTAATGAAGTGGTTAAGCAGACTCTAAACACGTGACGCAGCAGGCTCTACACCCGTGACTGAGCAGACACAATTTGGGCAGCTCAGCAGACACCAATGGTGCAGCTCAGCAGACACCAATGGTGCAGCTCAGCAGACACCAATCATGCAGCTCAGCAGGCAATACTCATGGAGCTGAGCAGGCACGAATCTCGCAGCTCAGCTGGCAAAGATCAAGGAGCTGAGCAGACTGCCATTAAGTGGCTAAGCAGACTCTAAACACGTGACTCAGCAGGCTTGACACCCGTGACTGAGCACACACGAATCTTGCAGCCCAGCAGACAATACTCCTGGAGCTGAGCAGGCAGGAATCACGCAGCTCAGCAGACAGTAATCAAGGAGCTGAGCAGGCACGAATCACGCAGCTCCGCAGGCAATAATCCTGGAGCTGAGCAAGCAGGAATCACGCAGCTCAGCAGGCAATAATCAAGAAGCAGAGCAGGCAGGAATCAGGCAGCTCAGCAGCCAATAAGCAAGAAGCTAGCAGTCAGGAATCGCGCAGCTCAGCAGGCAATAATCATGGAGCTGAGCTGGCAGGAATCACGCAACTCAGCAGGCAATACTCACGGACCTGAGCAGGCAGGAATCACGCAACTTAGCAGGCAATAATAATTGGAGCTGAAGGCTGTAATGAACTGGATAAGCAGACTCTAATCACGTGATTCAGCCGGCTCCTCTCTGGGGACTGAGCAGGCACTTATTATGCAGCTCAGCAAGCAAAAATCATGGAGCTGAGCAAGCAGGAATCACGCAGCTCAGCAGGCAATAATCATGGAGCTGAGCAAACAGGAATCACGCAGCTCAGCATGCAATAATCAAGAAGCTGAGCAGGCAGGAATCACGCAGCTCAGCAGGCAATAAATATGGAGCTGAGCAAGCAGGAATCACGCAGCTCAGCAGGCAACAATCAAGAAGCTGAGCAGGCAGGAATCACGCAGCTTAGCAGGCAATAATCATGGAGCTGAGCAGACTGTAATGAAGTGGCTAAGCAGACTCTAATCACGTCACTCAGCCGGCTCCTAACCCGGTCTTGAGCAGGCACTAATCACGCAGCTGAGCAGGGACTAATCACACAGCTGATCAGGCACGAGTCAGGCAGCTGAGCAGGGATTAAGCATGCAGCTGAGCAAGCGCTAATCCCTTGATTCAGCAGACCCTGATCACGTGACTGAGCAGGCCCTGATCACGTGGCTGAGCATGCACTGATCACGTGACTGAGCATGCACTGATCACGTGACTGAGAGGCACTGATCACGTGACTGAGAGGCACTGATCACGTGACTGAGCATGCACTGATCACGTGACTGAGAGGCACTGATCACGTGACTGAGAGGCGCTGATCACGTGACTGAGGGGCGCTGATCACGTGACTGAGAGGCGCTGATCACGTGGCTATCATGCACTGATCACGTGCTTCAGGAGGCAATAATCAAAGAGCTGAGCAGGCACTAATCACTTGGCTAAGAGGGCACTAATCACGGAGAGGAGCAGGAAATCGTCAAGGAGCTGAGCAAACTGTAATGAAGTGGTTAAGCAGACTCTAAACACGTGACGCAGCAGGCTCTACACCCGTGACTGAGCAGACACAATTTGGGCAGCTCAGCAGACACCAATGGTGCAGCTCAGCAGACACCAATGGTGCAGCTCAGCAGGCACCAATCATGCAGCTCAGCAGGCAAAACTCAAGGAGCTGAGCAGGCACGAATCTCGCAGCTCAGCTGGCAAAAATCAAGGAGCTGAGCAGACTGCCATTAAGTGGCTAAGCAGACTCTAAACACGTGACTCAGCAGGCTTGACACCCGTGACTGAGCACACACGAATCTTGCAGCCCAGCAGACAATACTCCTGGAGCTGAGCAGGCAGGAATCACGCAGCTCAGCAGACAGTAATCAAGGAGCTGGAGCAGGCACGAATCACGCAGCTCCGCAGGCAACAATCCTGGAGCTGAGCAAGCAGGAATCACGCAGCTCAGCAGGCACAATCAAGAAGCAGAGCAGGCAGGAATCAGGCAGCTCAGCAGCCAATAAGCAAGAAGCTAGCAGTCAGGAATCGCGCAGCTCAGCAGGCAATAATCATGGAGCTGAGCTGGCAGGAATCACGCAACTCAGCAGGCAATACTCACGGACCTGAGCAGGCAGGAATCACGCAACTTAGCAGGCAATAATAATTGGAGCTGAAGGCTGTAATGAACTGGATAAGCAGACTCTAATCACGTGATTCAGCCGGCTCCTCTCTGGGACTGAGCAGGCACTTATTATGCAGCTCAGCAAGCAAAATCATGGAGCTGAGCAAGCAGGAATCACGCAGCTCAGCAGGCAATAATCATGGAGCTGAGCAAACAGGAATCACGCAGCTCAGCATGCAATAATCAAGAAGCTGAGCAGGCAGGAATCACGCAGCTCAGCAGGCAATAAATATGGAGCTGAGCAAGCAGGAATCACGCAGCTCAGCAGGCAATAATCAAGAAGCTGAGCAGGCAGGAATCACGCAGCTTAGCAGGCAATAATCATGGAGCTGAGCAGACTGTAATGAAGTGGCTAAGCAGACTCTAATCACGTCACTCAGCCGGCTCCTAACCCGGTCTTGAGCAGGCACTAATCACGCAGCTGAGCAGGGACTAATCACACAGCTGATCAGGCACGAGTCAGGCAGCTGAGCAGGGATTAAGCATGCAGCTGAGCAAGCGCTAATCCCTTGATTCAGCAGACCCTGATCACGTGACTGAGCAGGCCCTGATCACGTGGCTGAGCATGCACTGATCACGTGACTGAGCATGCACTGATCACGTGACTGAGAGGCACTGATCACGTGACTGAGAGGCACTGATCACGTGACTGAGCATGCACTGATCACGTGACTGAGAGGCACTGATCACGTGACTGAGAGGCGCTGATCACGTGACTGAGGGGCGCTGATCACGTGACTGAGAGGCGCTGATCACGTGGCTATCATGCACTGATCACGTGCTTCAGGAGGCAATAATCAAAGAGCTGAGCAGGCACTAATCACTTGGCTAAGAGGGCACTAATCACGGAGAGGAGCAGGAAATCGTCAAGGAGCTGAGCAAACTGTAATGAAGTGGTTAAGCAGACTCTAAACACGTGACGCAGCAGGCTCTACACCCGTGACTGAGCAGACACAATTTGGGCAGCTCAGCAGACACCAATGGTGCAGCTCAGCAGACACCAATCAAGCAGCTCAGCAGGCACGAATCACGCAGCTCAGCAGGCAAAGATCAAGGAGCTGAGCAGGCACGAATCTCGCAGCTCAGCTGGCAAAAATCAAGGAGCTGAGCAGACTGCCATTAAGTGGCTAAGCAGACTCTAAACACGTGACTCAGCAGGCTTGACACCCGTGACTGAGCACACACGAATCTTGCAGCCCAGCAGACAATACTCCTGGAGCTGAGCAGGCAGGAATCACGCAGCTCAGCAGACAGTAATCAAGGAGCTGAGCAGGCACGAATCACGCAGCTCCGCAGGCAATAATCCTGGAGCTGAGCAAGCAGGAATCACGCAGCTCAGCAGGCAATAATCAAGAAGCAGAGCAGGCAGGAATCAGGCAGCTCAGCAGCCAATAAGCAAGAAGCTAGCAGTCAGGAATCGCGCAGCTCAGCAGGCAATAATCATGGAGCTGAGCTGGCAGGAATCACGCAACTCAGCAGGCAATACTCACGGACCTGAGCAGGCAGGAATCACGCAACTTAGCAGGCAATAATAATTGGAGCTGAAGGCTGTAATGAACTGGATAAGCAGACTCTAATCACGTGATTCAGCCGGCTCCTCTCTGGGACTGAGCAGGCACTTATTATGCAGCTCAGCAAGCAAAAATCATGGAGCTGAGCAAGCAGGAATCACGCAGCTCAGCAGGCAATAATCATGGAGCTGAGCAAACAGGAATCACGCAGCTCAGCATGCAATAATCAAGAAGCTGAGCAGGCAGGAATCACGCAGCTCAGCAGGCAATAAATATGGAGCTGAGCAAGCAGGAATCACGCAGCTCAGCAGGCAATAATCAAGAAGCTGAGCAGGCAGGAATCACGCAGCTTAGCAGGCAATAATCATGGAGCTGAGCAGACTGTAATGAAGTGGCTAAGCAGACTCTAATCACGTCACTCAGCCGGCTCCTAACCCGGTCTTGAGCAGGCACTAATCACGCAGCTGAGCAGGGACTAATCACACAGCTGATCAGGCACGAGTCAGGCAGCTGAGCAGGGATTAAGCATGCAGCTGAGCAAGCGCTAATCCCTTGATTCAGCAGACCCTGATCACGTGACTGAGCAGGCCCTGATCACGTGGCTGAGCATGCACTGATCACGTGACTGAGCATGCACTGATCACGTGACTGAGAGGCACTGATCACGTGACTGAGAGGCACTGATCACGTGACTGAGCATGCACTGATCACGTGACTGAGAGGCACTGATCACGTGACTGAGAGGCGCTGATCACGTGACTGAGGGGCGCTGATCACGTGACTGAGAGGCGCTGATCACGTGGCTATCATGCACTGATCACGTGCTTCAGGAGGCAATAATCAAAGAGCTGAGCAGGCACTAATCACTTGGCTAAGAGGGCACTAATCACGGAGAGGAGCAGGAAATCGTCAAGGAGCTGAGCAAACTGTAATGAAGTGGTTAAGCAGACTCTAAACACGTGACGCAGCAGGCTCTACACCCGTGACTGAGCAGACACAATTTGGGCAGCTCAGCAGACACCAATGGTGCAGCTCAGCAGACACCAATGGTGCAGCTCAGCAGACACCAATCATGCAGCTCAGCAGGCAATACTCATGGAGCTGAGCAGGCACGAATCTCGCAGCTCAGCTGGCAAAGATCAAGGAGCTGAGCAGACTGCCATTAAGTGGCTAAGCAGACTTAAACACGTGACTCAGCAGGCTTGACACCCGTGACTGAGCACACACGAATCTTGCAGCCCAGCAGACAATACTCCTGGAGCTGAGCAGGCAGGAATCACGCAGCTCAGCAGACAGTAATCAAGGAGCTGAGCAGGCACGAATCACGCAGCTCCGCAGGCAATAATCCTGGAGCTGAGCAAGCAGGAATCACGCAGCTCAGCAGGCAATAATCAAGAAGCAGAGCAGGCAGGAATCAGGCAGCTCAGCAGCCAATAAGCAAGAAGCTAGCAGTCAGGAATCGCGCAGCTCAGCAGGCAATAATCATGGAGCTGAGCTGGCAGGAATCACGCAACTCAGCAGGCAATACTCACGGACCTGAGCAGGCAGGAATCACGCAACTTAGCAGGCAATAATAATTGGAGCTGAAGGCTGTAATGAACTGGATAAGCAGACTCTAATCACGTGATTCAGCCGGCTCCTCTCTGGGACTGAGCAGGCACTTATTATGCAGCTCAGCAAGCAAAAATCATGGAGCTGAGCAAGCAGGAATCACGCAGCTCAGCAGGCAATAATCATGGAGCTGAGCAAACAGGAATCACGCAGCTCAGCATGCAATAATCAAGAAGCTGAGCAGGCAGGAATCACGCAGCTCAGCAGGCAATAAATATGGAGCTGAGCAAGCAGGAATCACGCAGCTCAGCAGGCAATAATCAAGAAGCTGAGCAGGCAGGAATCACGCAGCTTAGCAGGCAATAATCATGGAGCTGAGCAGACTGTAATGAAGTGGCTAAGCAGACTCTAATCACGTCACTCAGCCGGCTCCTAACCCGGTCTTGAGCAGGCACTAATCACGCAGCTGAGCAGGGACTAATCACACAGCTGATCAGGCACGAGTCAGGCAGCTGAGCAGGGATTAAGCATGCAGCTGAGCAAGCGCTAATCCCTTGATTCAGCAGACCCTGATCACGTGACTGAGCAGGCCCTGATCACGTGGCTGAGCATGCACTGATCACGTGACTGAGCATGCACTGATCACGTGACTGAGAGGCACTGATCACGTGACTGAGAGGCACTGATCACGTGACTGAGCATGCACTGATCACGTGACTGAGAGGCACTGATCACGTGACTGAGAGGCGCTGATCACGTGACTGAGGGGCGCTGATCACGTGACTGAGAGGCGCTGATCACGTGGCTATCATGCACTGATCACGTGCTTCAGGAGGCAATAATCAAAGAGCTGAGCAGGCACTAATCACTTGGCTAAGAGGGCACTAATCACGGAGAGGAGCAGGAAATCGTCAAGGAGCTGAGCAAACTGTAATGAAGTGGTTAAGCAGACTCTAAACACGTGACGCAGCAGGCTCTACACCCGTGACTGAGCAGACACAATTTGGGCAGCTCAGCAGACACCAATGGTGCAGCTCAGCAGACACCAATGGTGCAGCTCAGCAGGCACCAATCATGCAGCTCAGCAGGCAAAGATCAAGGAGCTGAGCAGGCACGAATCTCGCAGCTCAGCTGGCAAAAATCAAGGAGCTGAGCAGACTGCCATTAAGTGGCTAAGCAGACTTAAACACGTGACTCAGCAGGCTTGACACCCGTGACTGAGCACACACGAATCTTGCAGCCCAGCAGACAATACTCCTGGAGCTGAGCAGGCAGGAATCACGCAGCTCAGCAGACAGTAATCAAGGAGCTGAGCAGGCACGAATCACGCAGCTCCGCAGGCAATAATCCTGGAGCTGAGCAAGCAGGAATCACGCAGCTCAGCAGGCAATAATCAAGAAGCAGAGCAGGCAGGAATCAGGCAGCTCAGCAGCCAATAAGCAAGAAGCTAGCAGTCAGGAATCGCGCAGCTCAGCAGGCAATAATCATGGAGCTGAGCTGGCAGGAATCACGCAACTCAGCAGGCAATACTCACGGACCTGAGCAGGCAGGAATCACGCAACTTAGCAGGCAATAATAATTGGAGCTGAAGGCTGTAATGAACTGGATAAGCAGACTCTAATCACGTGATTCAGCCGGCTCCTCTCTGGGGACTGAGCAGGCACTTATTATGCAGCTCAGCAAGCAAAAATCATGGAGCTGAGCAAGCAGGAATCACGCAGCTCAGCAGGCAATAATCATGGAGCTGAGCAAACAGGAATCACGCAGCTCAGCATGCAATAATCAAGAAGCTGAGCAGGCAGGAATCACGCAGCTCAGCAGGCAATAAACATGGAGCTGAGCAAGCAGGAATCACGCAGCTCAGCAGGCAATAATCAAGAAGCTGAGCAGGCAGGAATCACGCAGCTTAGCAGGCAATAATCATGGAGCTGAGCAGACTGTAATGAAGTGGCTAAGCAGACTCTAATCACGTCACTCAGCCGGCTCCTAACCCGGTCTTGAGCAGGCACTAATCACGCAGCTGAGCAGGGACTAATCACACAGCTGATCAGGCACGAGTCAGGCAGCTGAGCAGGGATTAAGCATGCAGCTGAGCAAGCGCTAATCCCTTGATTCAGCAGACCCTGATCACGTGACTGAGCAGGCCCTGATCACGTGGCTGAGCATGCACTGATCACGTGACTGAGCATGCACTGATCACGTGACTGAGAGGCACTGATCACGTGACTGAGAGGCACTGATCACGTGACTGAGCATGCACTGATCACGTGACTGAGAGGCACTGATCACGTGACTGAGAGGCGCTGATCACGTGACTGAGGGGCGCTGATCACGTGACTGAGAGGCGCTGATCACGTGGCTATCATGCACTGATCACGTGCTTCAGGAGGCAATAATCAAAGAGCTGAGCAGGCACTAATCACTTGGCTAAGAGGGCACTAATCACGGAGAGGAGCAGGAAATCGTCAAGGAGCTGAGCAAACTGTAATGAAGTGGTTAAGCAGACTCTAAACACGTGACGCAGCAGGCTCTACACCCGTGACTGAGCAGACACAATTTGGGCAGCTCAGCAGACACCAATGGTGCAGCTCAGCAGACACCAATCATGCAGCTCAGCAGGCACCAATCATGCAGCTCAGCAGGCAATACTCAAGGAGCTGAGCAGGCACGAATCTCGCAGCTCAGCTGGCAAAGATCAAGGAGCTGAGCAGACTGCCATTAAGTGGCTAAGCAGACTTAAACACGTGACTCAGCAGGCTTGACACCCGTGACTGAGCACACACGAATCTTGCAGCCCAGCAGACAATACTCCTGGAGCTGAGCAGGCAGGAATCACGCAGCTCAGCAGACAGTAATCAAGGAGCTGAGCAGGCACGAATCACGCAGCTCCGCAGGCAATAATCCTGGAGCTGAGCAAGCAGGAATCACGCAGCTCAGCAGGCAATAATCAAGAAGCAGAGCAGGCAGGAATCAGGCAGCTCAGCAGCCAATAAGCAAGAAGCTAGCAGTCAGGAATCGCGCAGCTCAGCAGGCAATAATCATGGAGCTGAGCTGGCAGGAATCACGCAACTCAGCAGGCAATACTCACGGACCTGAGCAGGCAGGAATCACGCAACTTAGCAGGCAATAATAATTGGAGCTGAAGGCTGTAATGAACTGGATAAGCAGACTCTAATCACGTGATTCAGCCGGCTCCTCTCTGGGGACTGAGCAGGCACTTATTATGCAGCTCAGCAAGCAAAAATCATGGAGCTGAGCAAGCAGGAATCACGCAGCTCAGCAGGCAATAATCATGGAGCTGAGCAAACAGGAATCACGCAGCTCAGCATGCAATAATCAAGAAGCTGAGCAGGCAGGAATCACGCAGCTCAGCAGGCAATAAATATGGAGCTGAGCAAGCAGGAATCACGCAGCTCAGCAGGCAATAATCAAGAAGCTGAGCAGGCAGGAATCACGCAGCTTAGCAGGCAATAATCATGGAGCTGAGCAGACTGTAATGAAGTGGCTAAGCAGACTCTAATCACGTCACTCAGCCGGCTCCTAACCCGGTCTTGAGCAGGCACTAATCACGCAGCTGAGCAGGGACTAATCACACAGCTGATCAGGCACGAGTCAGGCAGCTGAGCAGGGATTAAGCATGCAGCTGAGCAAGCGCTAATCCCTTGATTCAGCAGACCCTGATCACGTGACTGAGCAGGCCCTGATCACGTGGCTGAGCATGCACTGATCACGTGACTGAGCATGCACTGATCACGTGACTGAGAGGCACTGATCACGTGACTGAGCATGCACTGATCACGTGACTGAGAGGCACTGATCACGTGACTGAGAGGCGCTGATCACGTGACTGAGGGGCGCTGATCACGTGACTGAGAGGCGCTGATCACGTGGCTATCATGCACTGATCACGTGCTTCAGGAGGCAATAATCAAAGAGCTGAGCAGGCACTAATCACTTGGCTAAGAGGGCACTAATCACGGAGAGGAGCAGGAAATCGTCAAGGAGCTGAGCAAACTGTAATGAAGTGGTTAAGCAGACTCTAAACACGTGACGCAGCAGGCTCTACACCCGTGACTGAGCAGACACAATTTGGGCAGCTCAGCAGACACCAATGGTGCAGCTCAGCAGACACCAATCATGCAGCTCAGCAGGCACCAATCATGCAGCTCAGCAGGCAAAGATCAAGGAGCTGAGCAGGCACGAATCTCGCAGCTCAGCTGGCAAAGATCAAGGAGCTGAGCAGACTGCCATTAAGTGGCTAAGCAGACTCTAAACACGTGACTCAGCAGGCTTGACACCCGTGACTGAGCACACACGAATCTTGCAGCCCAGCAGACAATACTCCTGGAGCTGAGCAGGCAGGAATCACGCAGCTCAGCAGACAGTAATCAAGGAGCTGAGCAGGCACGAATCACGCAGCTCCGCAGGCAATAATCCTGGAGCTGAGCAAGCAGGAATCACGCAGCTCAGCAGGCAATAATCAAGAAGCAGAGCAGGCAGGAATCAGGCAGCTCAGCAGCCAATAAGCAAGAAGCTAGCAGTCAGGAATCGCGCAGCTCAGCAGGCAATAATCATGGAGCTGAGCTGGCAGGAATCACGCAACTCAGCAGGCAATACTCACGGACCTGAGCAGGCAGGAATCACGCAACTTAGCAGGCAATAATAATTGGAGCTGAAGGCTGTAATGAACTGGATAAGCAGACTCTAATCACGTGATTCAGCCGGCTCCTCTCTGGGGACTGAGCAGGCACTTATTATGCAGCTCAGCAAGCAAAAATCATGGAGCTGAGCAAGCAGGAATCACGCAGCTCAGCAGGCAACAATCATGGAGCTGAGCAAACAGGAATCACGCAGCTCAGCATGCAATAATCAAGAAGCTGAGCAGGCAGGAATCACGCAGCTCAGCAGGCAATAAATATGGAGCTGAGCAAGCAGGAATCACGCAGCTCAGCAGGCAACAATCAAGAAGCTGAGCAGGCAGGAATCACGCAGCTTAGCAGGCAATAATCATGGAGCTGAGCAGACTGTAATGAAGTGGCTAAGCAGACTCTAATCACGTCACTCAGCCGGCTCCTAACCCGGTCTTGAGCAGGCACTAATCACGCAGCTGAGCAGGGACTAATCACACAGCTGATCAGGCACGAGTCAGGCAGCTGAGCAGGGATTAAGCATGCAGCTGAGCAAGCGCTAATCCCTTGATTCAGCAGACCCTGATCACGTGACTGAGCAGGCCCTGATCACGTGGCTGAGCATGCACTGATCACGTGACTGAGCATGCACTGATCACGTGACTGAGAGGCACTGATCACGTGACTGAGAGGCACTGATCACGTGACTGAGCATGCACTGATCACGTGACTGAGAGGCACTGATCACGTGACTGAGAGGCGCTGATCACGTGACTGAGGGGCGCTGATCACGTGACTGAGAGGCGCTGATCACGTGGCTATCATGCACTGATCACGTGCTTCAGGAGGCAATAATCAAAGAGCTGAGCAGGCACTAATCACTTGGCTAAGAGGGCACTAATCACGGAGAGGAGCAGGAAATCGTCAAGGAGCTGAGCAAACTGTAATGAAGTGGTTAAGCAGACTCTAAACACGTGACGCAGCAGGCTCTACACCCGTGACTGAGCAGACACAATTTGGGCAGCTCAGCAGACACCAATGGTGCAGCTCAGCAGACACCAATGGTGCAGCTCAGCAGGCACCAATCATGCAGCTCAGCAGGCAAAGATCAAGGAGCTGAGCAGGCACGAATCTCGCAGCTCAGCTGGCAAAAATCAAGGAGCTGAGCAGACTGCCATTAAGTGGCTAAGCAGACTTAAACACGTGACTCAGCAGGCTTGACACCCGTGACTGAGCACACACGAATCTTGCAGCCCAGCAGACAATACTCCTGGAGCTGAGCAGGCAGGAATCACGCAGCTCAGCAGACAGTAATCAAGGAGCTGAGCAGGCACGAATCACGCAGCTCCGCAGGCAATAATCCTGGAGCTGAGCAAGCAGGAATCACGCAGCTCAGCAGGCAATAATCAAGAAGCAGAGCAGGCAGGAATCAGGCAGCTCAGCAGCCAATAAGCAAGAAGCTAGCAGTCAGGAATCGCGCAGCTCAGCAGGCAATAATCATGGAGCTGAGCTGGCAGGAATCACGCAACTCAGCAGGCAATACTCACGGACCTGAGCAGGCAGGAATCACGCAACTTAGCAGGCAATAATAATTGGAGCTGAAGGCTGTAATGAACTGGATAAGCAGACTCTAATCACGTGATTCAGCCGGCTCCTCTCTGGGGACTGAGCAGGCACTTATTATGCAGCTCAGCAAGCAAAAATCATGGAGCTGAGCAAGCAGGAATCACGCAGCTCAGCAGGCAATAATCATGGAGCTGAGCAAACAGGAATCACGCAGCTCAGCATGCAATAATCAAGAAGCTGAGCAGGCAGGAATCACGCAGCTCAGCAGGCAATAAACATGGAGCTGAGCAAGCAGGAATCACGCAGCTCAGCAGGCAATAATCAAGAAGCTGAGCAGGCAGGAATCACGCAGCTTAGCAGGCAATAATCATGGAGCTGAGCAGACTGTAATGAAGTGGCTAAGCAGACTCTAATCACGTCACTCAGCCGGCTCCTAACCCGGTCTTGAGCAGGCACTAATCACGCAGCTGAGCAGGGACTAATCACACAGCTGATCAGGCACGAGTCAGGCAGCTGAGCAGGGATTAAGCATGCAGCTGAGCAAGCGCTAATCCCTTGATTCAGCAGACCCTGATCACGTGACTGAGCAGGCCCTGATCACGTGGCTGAGCATGCACTGATCACGTGACTGAGCATGCACTGATCACGTGACTGAGAGGCACTGATCACGTGACTGAGAGGCACTGATCACGTGACTGAGCATGCACTGATCACGTGACTGAGAGGCACTGATCACGTGACTGAGAGGCGCTGATCACGTGACTGAGGGGCGCTGATCACGTGACTGAGAGGCGCTGATCACGTGGCTATCATGCACTGATCACGTGCTTCAGGAGGCAATAATCAAAGAGCTGAGCAGGCACTAATCACTTGGCTAAGAGGGCACTAATCACGGAGAGGAGCAGGAAATCGTCAAGGAGCTGAGCAAACTGTAATGAAGTGGTTAAGCAGACTCTAAACACGTGACGCAGCAGGCTCTACACCCGTGACTGAGCAGACACAATTTGGGCAGCTCAGCAGACACCAATGGTGCAGCTCAGCAGACACAAATGGTGCAGCTCAGCAGACACCAATCATGCAGCTCAGCAGGCAATAATCAAGGAGCTGAGCAGGCACGAATCACGCAGCTCAGCAGGCAAAGATCAAGGAGCTGAGCAGACTGCCATTAAGTGGCTAAGCAGACTCTAAACACGTGACTCAGCAGGCTTGACACCCGTGACTGAGCACACACGAATCTTGCAGCCCAGCAGACAATACTCCTGGAGCTGAGCAGGCAGGAATCACGCAGCTCAGCAGACAGTAATCAAGGAGCTGAGCAGGCACGAATCACGCAGCTCAGCAGGCAATAATCCTGGAGCTGAGCAAGCAGGAATCACGCAGCTCAGCAGGCAACAATCAAGAAGCAGAGCAGGCAGGAATCAGGCAGCTCAGCAGCCAATAAGCAAGAAGCTAGCAGTCAGGAATCGCGCAGCTCAGCAGGCAATAATCATGGAGCTGAGCTGGCAGGAATCACGCAACTCAGCAGGCAATACTCACGGACCTGAGCAGGCAGGAATCACGCAACTTAGCAGGCACAATAATTGGAGCTGAAGGCTGTAATGAACTGGATAAGCAGACTCTAATCACGTGATTCAGCCGGCTCCTCTCTGGGGACTGAGCAGGCACTTATTATGCAGCTCAGCAAGCAAAAATCATGGAGCTGAGCAAGCAGGAATCACGCAGCTCAGCAGGCAATAATCATGGAGCTGAGCAAACAGGAATCACGCAGCTCAGCATGCAATAATCAAGAAGCTGAGCAGGCAGGAATCACGCAGCTCAGCAGGCAATAAATATGGAGCTGAGCAAGCAGGAATCACGCAGCTCAGCAGGCAACAATCAAGAAGCTGAGCAGGCAGGAATCACGCAGCTTAGCAGGCAATAATCATGGAGCTGAGCAGACTGTAATGAAGTGGCTAAGCAGACTCTAATCACGTCACTCAGCCGGCTCCTAACCCGGTCTTGAGCAGGCACTAATCACGCAGCTGAGCAGGGACTAATCACACAGCTGATCAGGCACGAGTCAGGCAGCTGAGCAGGGATTAAGCATGCAGCTGAGCAAGCGCTAATCCCTTGATTCAGCAGACCCTGATCACGTGACTGAGCAGGCCCTGATCACGTGGCTGAGCATGCACTGATCACGTGACTGAGCATGCACTGATCACGTGACTGAGAGGCACTGATCACGTGACTGAGAGGCACTGATCACGTGACTGAGCATGCACTGATCACGTGACTGAGAGGCACTGATCACGTGACTGAGAGGCGCTGATCACGTGACTGAGGGGCGCTGATCACGTGACTGAGAGGCGCTGATCACGTGGCTATCATGCACTGATCACGTGCTTCAGGAGGCAATAATCAAAGAGCTGAGCAGGCACTAATCACTTGGCTAAGAGGGCACTAATCACGGAGAGGAGCAGGAAATCGTCAAGGAGCTGAGCAAACTGTAATGAAGTGGTTAAGCAGACTCTAAACACGTGACGCAGCAGGCTCTACACCCGTGACTGAGCAGACACAATTTGGGCAGCTCAGCAGACACCAATGGTGCAGCTCAGCAGACACAAATGGTGCAGCTCAGCAGGCACCAATCATGCAGCTCAGCAGGCAATACTCATGGAGCTGAGCAGGCACGAATCTCGCAGCTCAGCTGGCAAAGATCAAGGAGCTGAGCAGACTGCCATTAAGTGGCTAAGCAGACTCTAAACACGTGACTCAGCAGGCTTGACACCCGTGACTGAGCACACACGAATCTTGCAGCCCAGCAGACAATACTCCTGGAGCTGAGCAGGCAGGAATCACGCAGCTCAGCAGACAGTAATCAAGGAGCTGAGCAGGCACGAATCACGCAGCTCAGCAGGCAATAATCCTGGAGCTGAGCAAGCAGGAATCACGCAGCTCAGCAGGCAATAATCAAGAAGCAGAGCAGGCAGGAATCAGGCAGCTCAGCAGCCAATAAGCAAGAAGCTAGCAGTCAGGAATCGCGCAGCTCAGCAGGCAATAATCATGGAGCTGAGCTGGCAGGAATCACGCAACTCAGCAGGCAATACTCACGGACCTGAGCAGGCAGGAATCACGCAACTTAGCAGGCAATAATAATTGGAGCTGAAGGCTGTAATGAACTGGATAAGCAGACTCTAATCACGTGATTCAGCCGGCTCCTCTCTGGGGACTGAGCAGGCACTTATTATGCAGCTCAGCAAGCAAAAATCATGGAGCTGAGCAAGCAGGAATCACGCAGCTCAGCAGGCAACAATCATGGAGCTGAGCAAACAGGAATCACGCAGCTCAGCATGCAATAATCAAGAAGCTGAGCAGGCAGGAATCACGCAGCTCAGCAGGCAATAAATATGGAGCTGAGCAAGCAGGAATCACGCAGCTCAGCAGGCACAATCAAGAAGCTGAGCAGGCAGGAATCACGCAGCTTAGCAGGCAATAATCATGGAGCTGAGCAGACTGTAATGAAGTGGCTAAGCAGACTCTAATCACGTCACTCAGCCGGCTCCTAACCCGGTCTTGAGCAGGCACTAATCACGCAGCTGAGCAGGGACTAATCACACAGCTGATCAGGCACGAGTCAGGCAGCTGAGCAGGGATTAAGCATGCAGCTGAGCAAGCGCTAATCCCTTGATTCAGCAGACCCTGATCACGTGACTGAGCAGGCCCTGATCACGTGGCTGAGCATGCACTGATCACGTGACTGAGCATGCACTGATCACGTGACTGAGAGGCACTGATCACGTGACTGAGAGGCACTGATCACGTGACTGAGCATGCACTGATCACGTGACTGAGAGGCACTGATCACGTGACTGAGAGGCGCTGATCACGTGACTGAGGGGCGCTGATCACGTGACTGAGAGGCGCTGATCACGTGGCTATCATGCACTGATCACGTGCTTCAGGAGGCAATAATCAAAGAGCTGAGCAGGCACTAATCACTTGGCTAAGAGGGCACTAATCACGGAGAGGAGCAGGAAATCGTCAAGGAGCTGAGCAAACTGTAATGAAGTGGTTAAGCAGACTCTAAACACGTGACGCAGCAGGCTCCTACACCCGTGACTGAGCAGACACAATTTGGGCAGCTCAGCAGACACCAATGGTGCAGCTCAGCAGACACCAATCATGCAGCTCAGCAGGCAATACTCATGCAGCTCAGCAGGCAAAGATCAAGGAGCTGAGCAGGCACGAATCTCGCAGCTCAGCTGGCAAAAATCAAGGAGCTGAGCAGACTGCCATTAAGTGGCTAAGCAGACTCTAAACACGTGACTCAGCAGGCTTGACACCCGTGACTGAGCACACACGAATCTTGCAGCCCAGCAGACAATACTCCTGGAGCTGAGCAGGCAGGAATCACGCAGCTCAGCAGACAGTAATCAAGGAGCTGAGCAGGCACGAATCACGCAGCTCCGCAGGCAATAATCCTGGAGCTGAGCAAGCAGGAATCACGCAGCTCAGCAGGCAATAATCAAGAAGCAGAGCAGGCAGGAATCAGGCAGCTCAGCAGCCAATAAGCAAGAAGCTAGCAGTCAGGAATCGCGCAGCTCAGCAGGCAATAATCATGGAGCTGAGCTGGCAGGAATCACGCAACTCAGCAGGCAATACTCACGGACCTGAGCAGGCAGGAATCACGCAACTTAGCAGGCAACAATAATTGGAGCTGAAGGCTGTAATGAACTGGATAAGCAGACTCTAATCACGTGATTCAGCCGGTTCCTCTCTGGGGACTGAGCAGGCACTTCTTATGCAGCTCAGCAAGCAAAAATCATGGAGCTGAGCAAGCAGGAATCACGCAGCTCAGCAGGCAACAATCATGGAGCTGAGCAAACAGGGAATCACGCAGCTCAGCATGCAACAATCAAGAAGCTGAGC
This sequence comes from Bos javanicus, assembly GCF_032452875.1. Classification (NCBI taxonomy): domain Eukaryota; kingdom Metazoa; phylum Chordata; class Mammalia; order Artiodactyla; family Bovidae; genus Bos; species Bos javanicus. Next base: position 58,864 of record NW_026894515.1, read on the forward strand.
AGGCAGGAACCACGCAGCTCAGCAGGCAATAAACATGGAGCTGAGCAAGCAGGAATCACGCAGCTCAGCAGGCAACAATCAAGAAGCTGAGCAGGCAGGAATCACGCAGCTTAGCAGGCAATAATCATGGAGCTGAGCAGACTGTAATGAAGTGGCTAAGCAGACTCTAATCACGCCACTCAGCCGGCTCCTAACCCGGTCTTGAGCAGGCACTAATCACGCAGCTGAGCAGGGACTAATCACACAGCTGATCAGGCACGAGTCAGGCAGCTGAGCAGGGATTAAGCATGCAGCTGAGCAAGCGCTAATCCCTTGATTCAGCAGACCCTGATCACGTGACTGAGCAGGCCCTGATCACGTGGCTGAGCATGCACTGATCACGTGACTGAGCATGCACTGATCACGTGACTGAGAGGCACTGATCACGTGACTGAGAGGCACTGATCACGTGACTGAGCATGCACTGATCACGTGACTGAGAGGCACTGATCACGTGACTGAGAGGCGCTGATCACGTGACTGAGGGGCGCTGATCACGTGACTGAGAGGCGCTGATCACGTGGCTATCATGCACTGATCACGTGCTTCAGGAGGCAATAATCAAAGAGCTGAGCAGGCACTAATCACTTGGCTAAGAGGGCACTAATCACGGAGAGGAGCAGGAAATCGTCAAGGAGCTGAGCAAACTGTAATGAAGTGGTTAAGCAGACTCTAAACACGTGACGCAGCAGGTTCTACACCCGTGACTGAGCAGACACAATTTGGGCAGCTCAGCAGACACCAATGGTGCAGCTCAGCAGACACAAATGGTGCAGCTCAGCAGGCACCAATCATGCAGCTCAGCAGGCAATACTCATGGAGCTGAGCAGGCAGGAATCACTCAGCTCAGCAGGCAAAGACCAAGGAGCTGAGCAGACTGCCATTAAGTGGCTAAGCAGACTCTAAACACGTGACTCAGCAGGCTTGACACCCGTGACTGAGCACACACGAATCTTGCAGCCCAGCAGACAATACTCCTGGAGCTGAGCAGGCAGGAATCACGCAGCTCAGCAGACAGTAATCAAGGAGCTGAGCAGGCACGAATCACGCAGCTCCGCAGGCAATAATCCTGGAGCTGAGCAAGCAGGAATCACGCAGCTCAGCAGGCAACAATCAAGAAGCAGAGCAGGCAGGAATCAGGCAGCTCAGCAGCCAATAAGCAAGAAGCTAGCAGTCAGGAATCGTGCAGCTCAGCAGGCAATAATCATGGAGCTGAGCTGGCAGGAATCACGCAACTCAGCAGGCAATACTCACGGACCTGAGCAGGCAGGAATCACGCAACTTAGCAGGCAATAATAATTGGAGCTGAAGGCTGTAATGAACTGGATAAGCAGACTCTAATCACGTGATTCAGCCGGCTCCTCTCTGGGGACTGAGCAGGCACTTATTATGCAGCTCAGCAAGCAAAAATCATGGAGCTGAGCAAGCAGGAATCACGCAGCTCAGCAGGCAATAATCATGGAGCTGAGCAAACAGGAATCACGCAGCTCAGCATGCAATAATCAAGAAGATGAGCAGGCAGGAATCACGCAGCTCAGCAGGCAATAAATATGGAGCTGAGCAAGCAGGAATCACGCAGCTCAGCAGGCAATAATCAAGAAGCTGAGCAGGCAGGAATCACGCAGCTTAGCAGGCAATAATCATGGAGCTGAGCAGACTGTAATGAAGTGGCTAAGCAGACTCTAATCACGTCACTCAGCCGGCTCCTAACCCGGTCTTGAGCAGGCACTAATCACGCAGCTGAGCAGGGACTAATCACACAGCTGATCAGGCACGAGTCAGGCAGCTGAGCAGGGATTAAGCATGCAGCTGAGCAAGCGCTAATCCCTTGATTCAGCAGACCCTGATCACGTGACTGAGCAGGCCCTGATCACGTGGCTGAGCATGCACTGATCACGTGACTGAGCATGCACTGATCACGTGACTGAGAGGCACTGATCACGTGACTGAGAGGCACTGATCACGTGACTGAGCATGCACTGATCACGTGACTGAGAGGCACTGATCACGTGACTGAGAGGCGCTGATCACGTGACTGAGGGGCGCTGATCACGTGACTGAGAGGCGCTGATCACGTGGCTATCATGCACTGATCACGTGCTTCAGGAGGCAATAATCAAAGAGCTGAGCAGGCACTAATCACTTGGCTAAGAGGGCACTAATCACGGAGAGGAGCAGGAAATCGTCAAGGAGCTGAGCAAACTGTAATGAAGTGGTTAAGCAGACTCTAAACACGTGACGCAGCAGGCTCTACACCCGTGACTGAGCAGACACAATTTGGGCAGCTCAGCAGACACCAATGGTGCAGCTCAGCAGACACAAATGGTGCAGCTCAGCAGACACCAATCATGCAGCTCAGCAGGCAATACTCATGGAGCTGAGCAGGCAGGAATCACTCAGCTCAGCAGGCAAAGATCAAGGAGCTGAGCAGACTGCCATTAAGTGGCTAAGCAGACTCTAAACACGTGACTCAGCAGGCTTGACACCCGTGACTGAGCACACACGAATCTTGCAGCCCAGCAGACAATACTCCTGGAGCTGAGCAGGCAGGAATCACGCAGCTCAGCAGACAGTAATCAAGGAGCTGAGCAGGCACGAATCACGCAGCTCAGCAGGCAATAATCCTGGAGCTGAGCAAGCAGGAATCACGCAGCTCAGCAGGCAATAATCAAGAAGCAGAGCAGGCAGGAATCAGGCAGCTCAGCAGCCAATAAGCAAGAAGCTAGCAGTCAGGAATCGCGCAGCTCAGCAGGCAATAATCATGGAGCTGAGCTGGCAGGAATCACGCAACTCAGCAGGCAATACTCACGGACCTGAGCAGGCAGGAATCACGCAACTTAGCAGGCAATAATAATTGGAGCTGAAGGCTGTAATGAACTGGATAAGCAGACTCTAATCACGTGATTCAGCCGGCTCCTCTCTGGGGACTGAGCAGGCACTTATTATGCAGCTCAGCAAGCAAAAATCATGGAGCTGAGCAAGCAGGAATCACGCAGCTCAGCAGGCAATAATCATGGAGCTGAGCAAACAGGAATCACGCAGCTCAGCATGCAATAATCAAGAAGCTGAGCAGGCAGGAATCACGCAGCTCAGCAGGCAATAAATATGGAGCTGAGCAAGCAGGAATCACGCAGCTCAGCAGGCAATAATCAAGAAGCTGAGCAGGCAGGAATCACGCAGCTTAGCAGGCAATAATCATGGAGCTGAGCAGACTGTAATGAAGTGGCTAAGCAGACTCTAATCACGTCACTCAGCCGGCTCCTAACCCGGTCTTGAGCAGGCACTAATCACGCAGCTGAGCAGGGACTAATCACACAGCTGATCAGGCACGAGTCAGGCAGCTGAGCAGGGATTAAGCATGCAGCTGAGCAAGCGCTAATCCCTTGATTCAGCAGACCCTGATCACGTGACTGAGCAGGCCCTGATCACGTGGCTGAGCATGCACTGATCACGTGACTGAGCATGCACTGATCACGTGACTGAGAGGCACTGATCACGTGACTGAGAGGCACTGATCACGTGACTGAGCATGCACTGATCACGTGACTGAGAGGCACTGATCACGTGACTGAGAGGCGCTGATCACGTGACTGAGGGGCGCTGATCACGTGACTGAGAGGCGCTGATCACGTGGCTATCATGCACTGATCACGTGCTTCAGGAGGCAATAATCAAAGAGCTGAGCAGGCACTAATCACTTGGCTAAGAGGGCACTAATCACGGAGAGGAGCAGGAAATCGTCAAGGAGCTGAGCAAACTGTAATGAAGTGGTTAAGCAGACTCTAAACACGTGACGCAGCAGGCTCTACACCCGTGACTGAGCAGACACAATTTGGGCAGCTCAGCAGACACCAATGGTGCAGCTCAGCAGACACAAATGGTGCAGCTCAGCAGACACCAATCATGCAGCTCAGCAGGCAATACTCATGGAGCTGAGCAGGCAGGAATCACTCAGCTCAGCAGGCAAAGATCAAGGAGCTGAGCAGACTGCCATTAAGTGGCTAAGCAGACTTAAACACGTGACTCAGCAGGCTTGACACCCGTGACTGAGCACACACGAATCTTGCAGCCCAGCAGACAATACTCCTGGAGCTGAGCAGGCAGGAATCACGCAGCTCAGCAGACAGTAATCAAGGAGCTGAGCAGGCACGAATCACGCAGCTCAGCAGGCAATAATCCTGGAGCTGAGCAAGCAGGAATCACGCAGCTCAGCAGGCAATAATCAAGAAGCAGAGCAGGCAGGAATCAGGCAGCTCAGCAGCCAATAAGCAAGAAGCTAGCAGTCAGGAATCGCGCAGCTCAGCAGGCAATAATCATGGAGCTGAGCTGGCAGGAATCACGCAACTCAGCAGGCAATACTCACGGACCTGAGCAGGCAGGAATCACGCAACTTAGCAGGCAATAATAATTGGAGCTGAAGGCTGTAATGAACTGGATAAGCAGACTCTAATCACGTGATTCAGCCGGCTCCTCTCTGGGGACTGAGCAGGCACTTATTATGCAGCTCAGCAAGCAAAAATCATGGAGCTGAGCAAGCAGGAATCACGCAGCTCAGCAGGCAATAATCATGGAGCTGAGCAAACAGGAATCACGCAGCTCAGCATGCAATAATCAAGAAGCTGAGCAGGCAGGAATCACGCAGCTCAGCAGGCAATAAATATGGAGCTGAGCAAGCAGGAATCACGCAGCTCAGCAGGCAATAATCAAGAAGCTGAGCAGGCAGGAATCACGCAGCTTAGCAGGCAATAATCATGGAGCTGAGCAGACTGTAATGAAGTGGCTAAGCAGACTCTAATCACGTCACTCAGCCGGCTCCTAACCCGGTCTTGAGCAGGCACTAATCACGCAGCTGAGCAGGGACTAATCACACAGCTGATCAGGCACGAGTCAGGCAGCTGAGCAGGGATTAAGCATGCAGCTGAGCAAGCGCTAATCCCTTGATTCAGCAGACCCTGATCACGTGACTGAGCAGGCCCTGATCACGTGGCTGAGCATGCACTGATCACGTGACTGAGCATGCACTGATCACGTGACTGAGAGGCACTGATCACGTGACTGAGAGGCACTGATCACGTGACTGAGCATGCACTGATCACGTGACTGAGAGGCACTGATCACGTGACTGAGAGGCGCTGATCACGTGACTGAGGGGCGCTGATCACGTGACTGAGAGGCGCTGATCACGTGGCTATCATGCACTGATCACGTGCTTCAGGAGGCAATAATCAAAGAGCTGAGCAGGCACTAATCACTTGGCTAAGAGGGCACTAATCACGGAGAGGAGCAGGAAATCGTCAAGGAGCTGAGCAAACTGTAATGAAGTGGTTAAGCAGACTCTAAACACGTGACGCAGCAGGCTCTACACCCGTGACTGAGCAGACACAATTTGGGCAGCTCAGCAGACACCAATGGTGCAGCTCAGCAGACACAAATGGTGCAGCTCAGCAGACACCAATCATGCAGCTCAGCAGGCAATACTCAAGGAGCTGAGCAGGCAGGAATCACTCAGCTCAGCTGGCAAAGATCAAGGAGCTGAGCAGACTGCCATTAAGTGGCTAAGCAGACTTAAACACGTGACTCAGCAGGCTTGACACCCGTGACTGAGCACACACGAATCTTGCAGCCCAGCAGACAATACTCCTGGAGCTGAGCAGGCAGGAATCACGCAGCTCAGCAGACAGTAATCAAGGAGCTGAGCAGGCACGAATCACGCAGCTCAGCAGGCAATAATCCTGGAGCTGAGCAAGCAGGAATCACGCAGCTCAGCAGGCAATAATCAAGAAGCAGAGCAGGCAGGAATCAGGCAGCTCAGCAGCCAATAAGCAAGAAGCTAGCAGTCAGGAATCGCGCAGCTCAGCAGGCAATAATCATGGAGCTGAGCTGGCAGGAATCACGCAACTCAGCAGGCAATACTCACGGACCTGAGCAGGCAGGAATCACGCAACTTAGCAGGCAATAATAATTGGAGCTGAAGGCTGTAATGAACTGGATAAGCAGACTCTAATCACGTGATTCAGCCGGCTCCTCTCTGGGGACTGAGCAGGCACTTATTATGCAGCTCAGCAAGCAAAAATCATGGAGCTGAGCAAGCAGGAATCACGCAGCTCAGCAGGCAATAATCATGGAGCTGAGCAAACAGGAATCACGCAGCTCAGCATGCAATAATCAAGAAGCTGAGCAGGCAGGAATCACGCAGCTCAGCAGGCAATAAACATGGAGCTGAGCAAGCAGGAATCACGCAGCTCAGCAGGCAATAATCAAGAAGCTGAGCAGGCAGGAATCACGCAGCTTAGCAGGCAATAATCATGGAGCTGAGCAGACTGTAATGAAGTGGCTAAGCAGACTCTAATCACGTCACTCAGCCGGCTCCTAACCCGGTCTTGAGCAGGCACTAATCACGCAGCTGAGCAGGGACTAATCACACAGCTGATCAGGCACGAGTCAGGCAGCTGAGCAGGGATTAAGCATGCAGCTGAGCAAGCGCTAATCCCTTGATTCAGCAGACCCTGATCACGTGACTGAGCAGGCCCTGATCACGTGGCTGAGCATGCACTGATCACGTGACTGAGCATGCACTGATCACGTGACTGAGAGGCACTGATCACGTGACTGAGAGGCACTGATCACGTGACTGAGCATGCACTGATCACGTGACTGAGAGGCGCTGATCACGTGACTGAGAGGCGCTGATCACGTGGCTATCATGCACTGATCACGTGCTTCAGGAGGCAATAATCAAAGAGCTGAGCAGGCACTAATCACTTGGCTAAGAGGGCACTAATCACGGAGAGGAGCAGGAAATCGTCAAGGAGCTGAGCAAACTGTAATGAAGTGGTTAAGCAGACTCTAAACACGTGACGCAGCAGGCTCTACACCCGTGACTGAGCAGACACAATTTGGGCAGCTCAGCAGACACCAATGGTGCAGCTCAGCAGACACAAATGGTGCAGCTCAGCAGACACCAATCATGCAGCTCAGCAGGCAATACTCATGGAGCTGAGCAGGCAGGAATCACTCAGCTCAGCAGGCAAAGATCAAGGAGCTGAGCAGACTGCCATTAAGTGGCTAAGCAGACTCTAAACACGTGACTCAGCAGGCTTGACACCCGTGACTGAGCACACACGAATCTTGCAGCCCAGCAGACAATACTCCTGGAGCTGAGCAGGCAGGAATCACGCAGCTCAGCAGACAGTAATCAAGGAGCTGAGCAGGCACGAATCACGCAGCTCAGCAGGCAATAATCCTGGAGCTGAGCAAGCAGGAATCACGCAGCTCAGCAGGCAATAATCAAGAAGCAGAGCAGGCAGGAATCAGGCAGCTCAGCAGCCAATAAGCAAGAAGCTAGCAGTCAGGAATCGCGCAGCTCAGCAGGCAATAATCATGGAGCTGAGCTGGCAGGAATCACGCAACTCAGCAGGCAATACTCACGGACCTGAGCAGGCAGGAATCACGCAACTTAGCAGGCAATAATAATTGGAGCTGAAGGCTGTAATGAACTGGATAAGCAGACTCTAATCACGTGATTCAGCCGGCTCCTCTCTGGGGACTGAGCAGGCACTTATTATGCAGCTCAGCAAGCAAAAATCATGGAGCTGAGCAAGCAGGAATCACGCAGCTCAGCAGGCAATAATCATGGAGCTGAGCAAACAGGAATCACGCAGCTCAGCATGCAATAATCAAGAAGCTGAGCAGGCAGGAATCACGCAGCTCAGCAGGCAATAAATATGGAGCTGAGCAAGCAGGAATCACGCAGCTCAGCAGGCAATAATCAAGAAGCTGAGCAGGCAGGAATCACGCAGCTTAGCAGGCAATAATCATGGAGCTGAGCAGACTGTAATGAAGTGGCTAAGCAGACTCTAATCACGTCACTCAGCCGGCTCCTAACCCGGTCTTGAGCAGGCACTAATCACGCAGCTGAGCAGGGACTAATCACACAGCTGATCAGGCACGAGTCAGGCAGCTGAGCAGGGATTAAGCATGCAGCTGAGCAAGCGCTAATCCCTTGATTCAGCAGACCCTGATCACGTGACTGAGCAGGCCCTGATCACGTGGCTGAGCATGCACTGATCACGTGACTGAGCATGCACTGATCACGTGACTGAGAGGCACTGATCACGTGACTGAGAGGCACTGATCACGTGACTGAGCATGCACTGATCACGTGACTGAGAGGCACTGATCACGTGACTGAGAGGCGCTGATCACGTGACTGAGGGGCGCTGATCACGTGACTGAGAGGCGCTGATCACGTGGCTATCATGCACTGATCACGTGCTTCAGGAGGCAATAATCAAAGAGCTGAGCAGGCACTAATCACTTGGCTAAGAGGGCACTAATCACGGAGAGGAGCAGGAAATCGTCAAGGAGCTGAGCAAACTGTAATGAAGTGGTTAAGCAGACTCTAAACACGTGACGCAGCAGGCTCTACACCCGTGACTGAGCAGACACAATTTGGGCAGCTCAGCAGACACCAATGGTGCAGCTCAGCAGACACAAATGGTGCAGCTCAGCAGACACCAATCATGCAGCTCAGCAGGCAAAACTCATGGAGCTGAGCAGGCAGGAATCACTCAGCTCAGCAGGCAAAGATCAAGGAGCTGAGCAGACTGCCATTAAGTGGCTAAGCAGACTCTAAACACGTGACTCAGCAGGCTTGACACCCGTGACTGAGCACACACGAATCTTGCAGCCCAGCAGACAATACTCCTGGAGCTGAGCAGGCAGGAATCACGCAGCTCAGCAGACAGTAATCAAGGAGCTGAGCAGTCACGAATCACGCAGCTCCGCAGGCAATAATCCTGGAGCTGAGCAAGCAGGAATCACGCAGCTCAGCAGGCAATAATCAAGAAGCAGAGCAGGCAGGAATCAGGCAGCTCAGCAGCCAATAAGCAAGAAGCTAGCAGTCAGGAATCGCGCAGCTCAGCAGGCAATAATCATGGAGCTGAGCTGGCAGGAATCACGCAACTCAGCAGGCAATACTCACGGACCTGAGCAGGCAGGAATCACGCAACTTAGCAGGCAATAATAATTGGAGCTGAAGGCTGTAATGAACTGGATAAGCAGACTCTAATCACGTGATTCAGCCGGCTCCTCTCTGGGGACTGAGCAGGCACTTATTATGCAGCTCAGCAAGCAAAAATCATGGAGCTGAGCAAGCAGGAATCACGCAGCTCAGCAGGCAATAATCATGGAGCTGAGCAAACAGGAATCACGCAGCTCAGCATGCAATAATCAAGAAGCTGAGCAGGCAGGAATCACGCAGCTCAGCAGGCAATAAATATGGAGCTGAGCAAGCAGGAATCACGCAGCTCAGCAGGCAATAATCAAGAAGCTGAGCAGGCAGGAATCACGCAGCTTAGCAGGCAATAATCATGGAGCTGAGCAGACTGTAATGAAGTGGCTAAGCAGACTCTAATCACGTCACTCAGCCGGCTCCTAACCCGGTCTTGAGCAGGCACTAATCACGCAGCTGAGCAGGGACTAATCACACAGCTGATCAGGCACGAGTCAGGCAGCTGAGCAGGGATTAAGCATGCAGCTGAGCAAGCGCTAATCCCTTGATTCAGCAGACCCTGATCACGTGACTGAGCAGGCCCTGATCACGTGGCTGAGCATGCACTGATCACGTGACTGAGCATGCACTGATCACGTGACTGAGAGGCACTGATCACGTGACTGAGAGGCACTGATCACGTGACTGAGCATGCACTGATCACGTGACTGAGAGGCACTGATCACGTGACTGAGAGGCGCTGATCACGTGACTGAGGGGCGCTGATCACGTGACTGAGAGGCGCTGATCACGTGGCTATCATGCACTGATCACGTGCTTCAGGAGGCAATAATCAAAGAGCTGAGCAGGCACTAATCACTTGGCTAAGAGGGCACTAATCACGGAGAGGAGCAGGAAATCGTCAAGGAGCTGAGCAAACTGTAATGAAGTGGTTAAGCAGACTCTAAACACGTGACGCAGCAGGCTCTACACCCGTGACTGAGCAGACACAATTTGGGCAGCTCAGCAGACACCAATGGTGCAGCTCAGCAGACACAAATGGTGCAGCTCAGCAGGCACCAATCATGCAGCTCAGCAGGCAATGCTCATGGAGCTGAGCAGGCAGGAATCACTCAGCTCAGCAGGCAAAGATCAAGGAGCTGAGCAGACTGCCATTAAGTGGCTAAGCAGACTCTAAACACGTGACTCAGCAGGCTTGACACCCGTGACTGAGCACACACGAATCTTGCAGCCCAGCAGACAATACTCCTGGAGCTGAGCAGGCAGGAATCACGCAGCTCAGCAGACAGTAATCAAGGAGCTGAGCAGGCACGAATCACGCAGCTCCGCAGGCATAATCCTGGAGCTGAGCAAGCAGGAATCACGCAGCTCAGCAGGCAATAATCAAGAAGCAGAGCAGGCAGGAATCAGGCAGCTCAGCAGCCAATAAGCAAGAAGCTAGCAGTCAGGAATCGCGCAGCTCAGCAGGCAATAATCATGGAGCTGAGCTGGCAGGAATCACGCAACTCAGCAGGCAATACTCACGGACCTGAGCAGGCAGGAATCACGCAACTTAGCAGGCAATAATAATTGGAGCTGAAGGCTGTAATGAACTGGATAAGCAGACTCTAATCACGTGATTCAGCCGGCTCCTCTCTGGGGACTGAGCAGGCACTTATTATGCAGCTCAGCAAGCAAAAATCATGGAGCTGAGCAAGCAGGAATCACGCAGCTCAGCAGGCAATAATCATGGAGCTGAGCAAACAGGAATCACGCAGCTCAGCATGCAATAATCAAGAAGCTGAGCAGGCAGGAATCACGCAGCTCAGCAGGCAATAAATATGGAGCTGAGCAAGCAGGAATCACGCAGCTCAGCAGGCAATAATCAAGAAGCTGAGCAGGCAGGAATCACGCAGCTTAGCAGGCAATAATCATGGAGCTGAGCAGACTGTAATGAAGTGGCTAAGCAGACTCTAATCACGTCACTCAGCCGGCTCCTAACCCGGTCTTGAGCAGGCACTAATCACGCAGCTGAGCAGGGACTAATCACACAGCTGATCAGGCACGAGTCAGGCAGCTGAGCAGGGATTAAGCATGCAGCTGAGCAAGCGCTAATCCCTTGATTCAGCAGACCCTGATCACGTGACTGAGCAGGCCCTGATCACGTGGCTGAGCATGCACTGATCACGTGACTGAGCATGCACTGATCACGTGACTGAGAGGCACTGATCACGTGACTGAGAGGCACTGATCACGTGACTGAGCACTGATCACGTGACTGAGCACACTGATCACGTGACTGAGAGGCACTGATCACGTGACTGAGAGGCGCTGATCACGTGACTGAGGGGCGCTGATCACGTGACTGAGAGGCGCTGATCACGTGGCTATCATGCACTGATCACGTGCTTCAGGAGGCAATAATCAAAGAGCTGAGCAGGCACTAATCACTTGGCTAAGAGGGCACTAATCACGGAGAGGAGCAGGAAATCGTCAAGGAGCTGAGCAAACTGTAATGAAGTGGTTAAGCAGACTCTAAACACGTGACGCAGCAGGCTCTACACCCGTGACTGAGCAGACACAATTTGGGCAGCTCAGCAGACACCAATGGTGCAGCTCAGCAGACACAAATGGTGCAGCTCAGCAGACACCAATCATGCAGCTCAGCAGGCAATACTCATGGAGCTGAGCAGGCAGGAATCACTCAGCTCAGCAGGCAAAGATCAAGGAGCTGAGCAGACTGCCATTAAGTGGCTAAGCAGACTCTAAACACGTGACTCAGCAGGCTTGACACCCGTGACTGAGCACACACGAATCTTGCAGCCCAGCAGACAATACTCCTGGAGCTGAGCAGGCAGGAATCACGCAGCTCAGCAGACAGTAATCAAGGAGCTGAGCAGGCACGAATCACGCAGCTCAGCAGGCAATAATCCTGGAGCTGAGCAAGCAGGAATCACGCAGCTCAGCAGGCAATAATCAAGAAGCAGAGCAGGCAGGAATCAGGCAGCTCAGCAGCCAATAAGCAAGAAGCTAGCAGTCAGGAATCGCGCAGCTCAGCAGGCAATAATCATGGAGCTGAGCTGGCAGGAATCACGCAACTCAGCAGGCAATACTCACGGACCTGAGCAGGCAGGAATCACGCAACTTAGCAGGCAATAATAATTGGAGCTGAAGGCTGTAATGAACTGGATAAGCAGACTCTAATCACGTGATTCAGCCGGCTCCTCTCTGGGGACTGAGCAGGCACTTATTATGCAGCTCAGCAAGCAAAAATCATGGAGCTGAGCAAGCAGGAATCACGCAGCTCAGCAGGCAATAATCATGGAGCTGAGCAAACAGGAATCACGCAGCTCAGCATGCAATAATCAAGAAGCTGAGCAGGCAGGAATCACGCAGCTCAGCAGGCAATAAATATGGAGCTGAGCAAGCAGGAATCACGCAGCTCAGCAGGCAATAATCAAGAAGCTGAGCAGGCAGGAATCACGCAGCTTAGCAGGCAATAATCATGGAGCTGAGCAGACTGTAATGAAGTGGCTAAGCAGACTCTAATCACGTCACTCAGCCGGCTCCTAACCCGGTCTTGAGCAGGCACTAATCACGCAGCTGAGCAGGGACTAATCACACAGCTGATCAGGCACGAGTCAGGCAGCTGAGCAGGGATTAAGCATGCAGCTGAGCAAGCGCTAATCCCTTGATTCAGCAGACCCTGATCACGTGACTGAGCAGGCCCTGATCACGTGGCTGAGCATGCACTGATCACGTGACTGAGCATGCACTGATCACGTGACTGAGAGGCACTGATCACGTGACTGAGAGGCACTGATCACGTGACTGAGCATGCACTGATCACGTGACTGAGAGGCACTGATCACGTGACTGAGAGGCGCTGATCACGTGACTGAGGGGCGCTGATCACGTGACTGAGAGGCGCTGATCACGTGGCTATCATGCACTGATCACGTGCTTCAGGAGGCAATAATCAAAGAGCTGAGCAGGCACTAATCACTTGGCTAAGAGGGCACTAATCACGGAGAGGAGCAGGAAATCGTCAAGGAGCTGAGCAAACTGTAATGAAGTGGTTAAGCAGACTCTAAACACGTGACGCAGCAGGCTCTACACCCGTGACTGAGCAGACACAATTTGGGCAGCTCAGCAGACACCAATGGTGCAGCTCAGCAGACACAAATGGTGCAGCTCAGCAGGCACCAATCATGCAGCTCAGCAGGCAATGCTCATGGAGCTGAGCAGGCAGGAATCACTCAGCTCAGCAGGCAAAGATCAAGGAGCTGAGCAGACTGCCATTAAGTGGCTAAGCAGACTCTAAACACGTGACTCAGCAGGCTTGACACCCGTGACTGAGCACACACGAATCTTGCAGCCCAGCAGACAATACTCCTGGAGCTGAGCAGGCAGGAATCACGCAGCTCAGCAGACAGTAATCAAGGAGCTGAGCAGGCACGAATCACGCAGCTCAGCAGGCAATAATCCTGGAGCTGAGCAAGCAGGAATCACGCAGCTCAGCAGGCAACAATCAAGAAGCAGAGCAGGCAGGAATCAGGCAGCTCAGCAGCCAATAAGCAAGAAGCTAGCAGTCAGGAATCGCGCAGCTCAGCAGGCAATAATCATGGAGCTGAGCTGGCAGGAATCACGCAACTCAGCAGGCAATACTCACGGACCTGAGCAGGCAGGAATCACGCAACTTAGCAGGCAATAATAATTGGAGCTGAAGGCTGTAATGAACTGGATAAGCAGACTCTAATCACGTGATTCAGCCGGCTCCTCTCTGGGGACTGAGCAGGCACTTATTATGCAGCTCAGCAAGCAAAAATCATGGAGCTGAGCAAGCAGGAATCACGCAGCTCAGCAGGCAATAATCATGGAGCTGAGCAAACAGGAATCACGCAGCTCAGCATGCAATAATCAAGAAGCTGAGCAGGCAGGAATCACGCAGCTCAGCAGGCAATAAATATGGAGCTGAGCAAGCAGGAATCACGCAGCTCAGCAGGCAATAATCAAGAAGCTGAGCAGGCAGGAATCACGCAGCTTAGCAGGCAATAATCATGGAGCTGAGCAGACTGTAATGAAGTGGCTAAGCAGACTCTAATCACGTCACTCAGCCGGCTCCTAACCCGGTCTTGAGCAGGCACTAATCACGCAGCTGAGCAGGGACTAATCACACAGCTGATCAGGCACGAGTCAGGCAGCTGAGCAGGGATTAAGCATGCAGCTGAGCAAGCGCTAATCCCTTGATTCAGCAGACCCTGATCACGTGACTGAGCAGGCCCTGATCACGTGGCTGAGCATGCACTGATCACGTGACTGAGCATGCACTGATCACGTGACTGAGAGGCACTGATCACGTGACTGAGAGGCACTGATCACGTGACTGAGCATGCACTGATCACGTGACTGAGAGGCACTGATCACGTGACTGAGAGGCGCTGATCACGTGACTGACGCTGATCACGTGACTGAGAGGCGCTGATCACGTGGCTATCATGCACTGATCACGTGCTTCAGGAGGCAATAATCAAAGAGCTGAGCAGGCACTAATCACTTGGCTAAGAGGGCACTAATCACGGAGAGGAGCAGGAAATCGTCAAGGAGCTGAGCAAACTGTAATGAAGTGGTTAAGCAGACTCTAAACACGTGACGCAGCAGGCTCTACACCCGTGACTGAGCAGACACAATTTGGGCAGCTCAGCAGACACCAATGGTGCAGCTCAGCAGACACAAATGGTGCAGCTCAGCAGACACCAATCATGCAGCTCAGCAGGCAAAACTCATGGAGCTGAGCAGGCAGGAATCACTCAGCTCAGCAGGCAAAGATCAAGGAGCTGAGCAGACTGCCATTAAGTGGCTAAGCAGACTTAAACACGTGACTCAGCAGGCTTGACACCCGTGACTGAGCACACACGAATCTTGCAGCCCAGCAGACAATACTCCTGGAGCTGAGCAGGCAGGAATCACGCAGCTCAGCAGACAGTAATCAAGGAGCTGAGCAGGCACGAATCACGCAGCTCAGCAGGCAATAATCCTGGAGCTGAGCAAGCAGGAATCACGCAGCTCAGCAGGCAATAATCAAGAAGCAGAGCAGGCAGGAATCAGGCAGCTCAGCAGCCAATAAGCAAGAAGCTAGCAGTCAGGAATCGCGCAGCTCAGCAGGCAATAATCATGGAGCTGAGCTGGCAGGAATCACGCAACTCAGCAGGCAATACTCACGGACCTGAGCAGGCAGGAATCACGCAACTTAGCAGGCAATAATAATTGGAGCTGAAGGCTGTAATGAACTGGATAAGCAGACTCTAATCACGTGATTCAGCCGGCTCCTCTCTGGGGACTGAGCAGGCACTTATTATGCAGCTCAGCAAGCAAAAATCATGGAGCTGAGCAAGCAGGAATCACGCAGCTCAGCAGGCAATAATCATGGAGCTGAGCAAACAGGAATCACGCAGCTCAGCATGCAATAATCAAGAAGCTGAGCAGGCAGGAATCACGCAGCTCAGCAGGCAATAAATATGGAGCTGAGCAAGCAGGAATCACGCAGCTCAGCAGGCAATAATCAAGAAGCTGAGCAGGCAGGAATCACGCAGCTTAGCAGGCAATAATCATGGAGCTGAGCAGACTGTAATGAAGTGGCTAAGCAGACTCTAATCACGTCACTCAGCCGGCTCCTAACCCGGTCTTGAGCAGGCACTAATCACGCAGCTGAGCAGGGACTAATCACACAGCTGATCAGGCACGAGTCAGGCAGCTGAGCAGGGATTAAGCATGCAGCTGAGCAAGCGCTAATCCCTTGATTCAGCAGACCCTGATCACGTGACTGAGCAGGCCCTGATCACGTGGCTGAGCATGCACTGATCACGTGACTGAGCATGCACTGATCACGTGACTGAGAGGCACTGATCACGTGACTGAGAGGCACTGATCACGTGACTGAGCATGCACTGATCACGTGACTGAGAGGCACTGATCACGTGACTGAGAGGCGCTGATCACGTGACTGAGGGGCGCTGATCACGTGACTGAGAGGCGCTGATCACGTGGCTATCATGCACTGATCACGTGCTTCAGGAGGCAATAATCAAAGAGCTGAGCAGGCACTAATCACTTGGCTAAGAGGGCACTAATCACGGAGAGGAGCAGGAAATCGTCAAGGAGCTGAGCAAACTGTAATGAAGTGGTTAAGCAGACTCTAAACACGTGACGCAGCAGGCTCTACACCCGTGACTGAGCAGACACAATTTGGGCAGCTCAGCAGACACCAATGGTGCAGCTCAGCAGACACAAATGGTGCAGCTCAGCAGACACCAATCACTCAGCTCAGCAGGCAATGATCAAGGAGCTGAGCAGGCAGGAATCACTCAGCTCAGCAGGCAAAGATCAAGGAGCTGAGCAGACTGCCATTAAGTGGCTAAGCAGACTCTAAACACGTGACTCAGCAGGCTTGACACCCGTGACTGAGCACACACGAATCTTGCAGCCCAGCAGACAATACTCCTGGAGCTGAGCAGGCAGGAATCACGCAGCTCAGCAGACAGTAATCAAGGAGCTGAGCAGGCACGAATCACGCAGCTCCGCAGGCAATAATCCTGGAGCTGAGCAAGCAGGAATCACGCAGCTCAGCAGGCAATAATCAAGAAGCAGAGCAGGCAGGAATCAGGCAGCTCAGCAGCCAATAAGCAAGAAGCTAGCAGTCAGGAATCGCGCAGCTCAGCAGGCAATAATCATGGAGCTGAGCTGGCAGGAATCACGCAACTCAGCAGGCAATACTCACGGACCTGAGCAGGCAGGAATCACGCAACTTAGCAGGCAATAATAATTGGAGCTGAAGGCTGTAATGAACTGGATAAGCAGACTCTAATCACGTGATTCAGCCGGCTCCTCTCTGGGGACTGAGCAGGCACTTCTTATGCAGCTCAGCAAGCAAAAATCATGGAGCTGAGCAAGCAGGAATCACGCAGCTCAGCAGGCAATAATCATGGAGCTGAGCAAACAGGAATCACGCAGCTCAGCATGCAATAATCAAGAAGCTGAGCAGGCAGGAATCACGCAGCTCAGCAGGCAATAAATATGGAGCTGAGCAAGCAGGAATCACGCAGCTCAGCAGGCAATAATCAAGAAGCTGAGCAGGCAGGAATCACGCAGCTTAGCAGGCAATAATCATGGAGCTGAGCAGACTGTAATGAAGTGGCTAAGCAGACTCTAATCACGTCACTCAGCCGGCTCCTAACCCGGTCTTGAGCAGGCACTAATCACGCAGCTGAGCAGGGACTAATCACACAGCTGATCAGGCACGAGTCAGGCAGCTGAGCAGGGATTAAGCATGCAGCTGAGCAAGCGCTAATCCCTTGATTCAGCAGACCCTGATCACGTGACTGAGCAGGCCCTGATCACGTGGCTGAGCATGCACTGATCACGTGACTGAGCATGCACTGATCACGTGACTGAGAGGCACTGATCACGTGACTGAGCATGCACTGATCACGTGACTGAGAGGCACTGATCACGTGACTGAGAGGCGCTGATCACGTGACTGAGGGGCGCTGATCACGTGACTGAGAGGCGCTGATCACGTGGCTATCATGCACTGATCACGTGCTTCAGGAGGCAATAATCAAAGAGCTGAGCAGGCACTAATCACTTGGCTAAGAGGGCACTAATCACGGAGAGGAGCAGGAAATCGTCAAGGAGCTGAGCAAACTGTAATGAAGTGGTTAAGCAGACTCTAAACACGTGACGCAGCAGGCTCTACACCCGTGACTGAGCAGACACAATTTGGGCAGCTCAGCAGACACCAATGGTGCAGCTCAGCAGACACAAATGGTGCAGCTCAGCAGGCACCAATCATGCAGCTCAGCAGGCAATACTCATGGAGCTGAGCAGGCAGGAATCACTCAGCTCAGCAGGCAAAGATCAAGGAGCTGAGCAGACTGCCATTAAGTGGCTAAGCAGACTTAAACACGTGACTCAGCAGGCTTGACACCCGTGACTGAGCACACACGAATCTTGCAGCCCAGCAGACAATACTCCTGGAGCTGAGCAGGCAGGAATCACGCAGCTCAGCAGACAGTAATCAAGGAGCTGAGCAGGCACGAATCACGCAGCTCCGCAGGCAATAATCCTGGAGCTGAGCAAGCAGGAATCACGCAGCTCAGCAGGCAATAATCAAGAAGCAGAGCAGGCAGGAATCAGGCAGCTCAGCAGCCAATAAGCAAGAAGCTAGCAGTCAGGAATCGCGCAGCTCAGCAGGCAATAATCATGGAGCTGAGCTGGCAGGAATCACGCAACTCAGCAGGCAATACTCACGGACCTGAGCAGGCAGGAATCACGCAACTTAGCAGGCAATAATAATTGGAGCTGAAGGCTGTAATGAACTGGATAAGCAGACTCTAATCACGTGATTCAGCCGGCTCCTCTCTGGGGACTGAGCAGGCACTTATTATGCAGCTCAGCAAGCAAAAATCATGGAGCTGAGCAAGCAGGAATCACGCAGCTCAGCAGGCAATAATCATGGAGCTGAGCAAACAGGAATCACGCAGCTCAGCATGCAATAATCAAGAAGCTGAGCAGGCAGGAATCACGCAGCTCAGCAGGCAATAAATATGGAGCTGAGCAAGCAGGAATCACGCAGCTCAGCAGGCAATAATCAAGAAGCTGAGCAGGCAGGAATCACGCAGCTTAGCAGGCAATAATCATGGAGCTGAGCAGACTGTAATGAAGTGGCTAAGCAGACTCTAATCACGTCACTCAGCCGGCTCCTAACCCGGTCTTGAGCAGGCACTAATCACGCAGCTGAGCAGGGACTAATCACACAGCTGATCAGGCACGAGTCAGGCAGCTGAGCAGGGATTAAGCATGCAGCTGAGCAAGCGCTAATCCCTTGATTCAGCAGACCCTGATCACGTGACTGAGCAGGCCCTGATCACGTGGCTGAGCATGCACTGATCACGTGACTGAGCATGCACTGATCACGTGACTGAGAGGCACTGATCACGTGACTGAGAGGCACTGATCACGTGACTGAGCATGCACTGATCACGTGACTGAGAGGCACTGATCACGTGACTGAGAGGCGCTGATCACGTGACTGCGCTGATCACGTGACTGAGAGGCGCTGATCACGTGGCTATCATGGAGTGCTTCAGGAGGCAATAATCAAAGAGCTGAGCAGGCACTAATCACTTGGCTAAGAGGGCACTAATCACGGAGAGGAGCAGGAAATCGTCAAGGAGCTGAGCAAACTGTAATGAAGTGGTTAAGCAGACTCTAAACACGTGACGCAGCAGGCTCTACACCCGTGACTGAGCAGACACAATTTGGGCAGCTCAGCAGACACCAATGGTGCAGCTCAGCAGACACAAATGGTGCAGCTCAGCAGGCACCAATCATGCAGCTCAGCAGGCAAAACTCATGGAGCTGAGCAGGCAGGAATCACTCAGCTCAGCTGGCAAAGATCAAGGAGCTGAGCAGACTGCCATTAAGTGGCTAAGCAGACTTAAACACGTGACTCAGCAGGCTTGACACCCGTGACTGAGCACACACGAATCTTGCAGCCCAGCAGACAATACTCCTGGAGCTGAGCAGGCAGGAATCACGCAGCTCAGCAGACAGTAATCAAGGAGCTGAGCAGGCACGAATCACGCAGCTCAGCAGGCAATAATCCTGGAGCTGAGCAAGCAGGAATCACGCAGCTCAGCAGGCAATAATCAAGAAGCAGAGCAGGCAGGAATCAGGCAGCTCAGCAGCCAATAAGCAAGAAGCTAGCAGTCAGGAATCGCGCAGCTCAGCAGGCAATAATCATGGAGCTGAGCTGGCAGGAATCACGCAACTCAGCAGGCAATACTCACGGACCTGAGCAGGCAGGAATCACGCAACTTAGCAGGCAATAATAATTGGAGCTGAAGGCTGTAATGAACTGGATAAGCAGACTCTAATCACGTGATTCAGCCGGCTCCTCTCTGGGGACTGAGCAGGCACTTATTATGCAGCTCAGCAAGCAAAAATCATGGAGCTGAGCAAGCAGGAATCACGCAGCTCAGCAGGCAATAATCATGGAGCTGAGCAAACAGGAATCACGCAGCTCAGCATGCAATAATCAAGAAGCTGAGCAGGCAGGAATCACGCAGCTCAGCAGGCAATAAATATGGAGCTGAGCAAGCAGGAATCACGCAGCTCAGCAGGCAATAATCAAGAAGCTGAGCAGGCAGGAATCACGCAGCTTAGCAGGCAATAATCATGGAGCTGAGCAGACTGTAATGAAGTGGCTAAGCAGACTCTAATCACGTCACTCAGCCGGCTCCTAACCCGGTCTTGAGCAGGCACTAATCACGCAGCTGAGCAGGGACTAATCACACAGCTGATCAGGCACGAGTCAGGCAGCTGAGCAGGGATTAAGCATGCAGCTGAGCAAGCGCTAATCCCTTGATTCAGCAGACCCTGATCACGTGACTGAGCAGGCCCTGATCACGTGGCTGAGCATGCACTGATCACGTGACTGAGCATGCACTGATCACGTGACTGAGAGGCACTGATCACGTGACTGAGAGGCACTGATCACGTGACTGAGCATGCACTGATCACGTGACTGAGAGGCACTGATCACGTGACTGAGAGGCGCTGATCACGTGACTGAGGGGCGCTGATCACGTGACTGAGAGGCGCTGATCACGTGGCTATCATGCACTGATCACGTGCTTCAGGAGGCAATAATCAAAGAGCTGAGCAGGCACTAATCACTTGGCTAAGAGGGCACTAATCACGGAGAGGAGCAGGAAATCGTCAAGGAGCTGAGCAAACTGTAATGAAGTGGTTAAGCAGACTCTAAACACGTGACGCAGCAGGCTCTACACCCGTGACTGAGCAGACACAATTTGGGCAGCTCAGCAGACACCAATGGTGCAGCTCAGCAGACACAAATGGTGCAGCTCAGCAGACACCAATCATGCAGCTCAGCAGGCAATGCTCATGGAGCTGAGCAGGCAGGAATCACTCAGCTCAGCTGGCAAAGATCAAGGAGCTGAGCAGACTGCCATTAAGTGGCTAAGCAGACTCTAAACACGTGACTCAGCAGGCTTGACACCCGTGACTGAGCACACACGAATCTTGCAGCCCAGCAGACAATACTCCTGGAGCTGAGCAGGCAGGAATCACGCAGCTCAGCAGACAGTAATCAAGGAGCTGAGCAGGCACGAATCACGCAGCTCCGCAGGCAATAATCCTGGAGCTGAGCAAGCAGGAATCACGCAGCTCAGCAGGCAATAATCAAGAAGCAGAGCAGGCAGGAATCAGGCAGCTCAGCAGCCAATAAGCAAGAAGCTAGCAGTCAGGAATCGCGCAGCTCAGCAGGCAATAATCATGGAGCTGAGCTGGCAGGAATCACGCAACTCAGCAGGCAATACTCACGGACCTGAGCAGGCAGGAATCACGCAACTTAGCAGGCAATAATAATTGGAGCTGAAGGCTGTAATGAACTGGATAAGCAGACTCTAATCACGTGATTCAGCCGGCTCCTCTCTGGGGACTGAGCAGGCACTTATTATGCAGCTCAGCAAGCAAAAATCATGGAGCTGAGCAAGCAGGAATCACGCAGCTCAGCAGGCAATAATCATGGAGCTGAGCAAACAGGAATCACGCAGCTCAGCATGCAATAATCAAGAAGCTGAGCAGGCAGGAATCACGCAGCTCAGCAGGCAATAAATATGGAGCTGAGCAAGCAGGAATCACGCAGCTCAGCAGGCAATAATCAAGAAGCTGAGCAGGCAGGAATCACGCAGCTTAGCAGGCAATAATCATGGAGCTGAGCAGACTGTAATGAAGTGGCTAAGCAGACTCTAATCACGTCACTCAGCCGGCTCCTAACCCGGTCTTGAGCAGGCACTAATCACGCAGCTGAGCAGGGACTAATCACACAGCTGATCAGGCACGAGTCAGGCAGCTGAGCAGGGATTAAGCATGCAGCTGAGCAAGCGCTAATCCCTTGATTCAGCAGACCCTGATCACGTGACTGAGCAGGCCCTGATCACGTGGCTGAGCATGCACTGATCACGTGACTGAGCATGCACTGATCACGTGACTGAGAGGCACTGATCACGTGACTGAGAGGCGCTGATCACGTGTGACTGATCACGTGACTGAGAGGCGCTGATCACGTGCTTCAGGAGGCAATAATCAAAGAGCTGAGCAGGCACTAATCACTTGGCTAAGAGGGCACTAATCACGGAGAGGAGCAGGAAATCGTCAAGGAGCTGAGCAAACTGTAATGAAGTGGTTAAGCAGACTCTAAACACGTGACGCAGCAGGCTCTACACCCGTGACTGAGCAGACACAATTTGGGCAGCTCAGCAGACACCAATGGTGCAGCTCAGCAGACACAAATGGTGCAGCTCAGCAGGCACCAATCATGCAGCTCAGCAGGCAAAACTCATGGAGCTGAGCAGGCAGGAATCTCGCAGCTCAGCAGGCAAAGATCAAGGAGCTGAGCAGACTGCCATTAAGTGGCTAAGCAGACTCTAAACACGTGACTCAGCAGGCTTGACACCCGTGACTGAGCACACACGAATCTTGCAGCCCAGCAGACAATACTCCTGGAGCTGAGCAGGCAGGAATCACGCAGCTCAGCAGACAGTAATCAAGGAGCTGAGCAGGCACGAATCACGCAGCTCCGCAGGCAATAATCCTGGAGCTGAGCAAGCAGGAATCACGCAGCTCAGCAGGCAATAATCAAGAAGCAGAGCAGGCAGGAATCAGGCAGCTCAGCAGCCAATAAGCAAGAAGCTAGCAGTCAGGAATCGCGCAGCTCAGCAGGCAATAATCATGGAGCTGAGCTGGCAGGAATCACGCAACTCAGCAGGCAATACTCACGGACCTGAGCAGGCAGGAATCACGCAACTTAGCAGGCAATAATAATTGGAGCTGAAGGCTGTAATGAACTGGATAAGCAGACTCTAATCACGTGATTCAGCCGGCTCCTCTCTGGGGACTGAGCAGGCACTTATTATGCAGCTCAGCAAGCAAAAATCATGGAGCTGAGCAAGCAGGAATCACGCAGCTCAGCAGGCAATAATCATGGAGCTGAGCAAACAGGAATCACGCAGCTCAGCATGCAACAATCAAGAAGCTGAGCAGGCAGGAATCACGCAGCTCAGCAGGCAATAAATATGGAGCTGAGCAAGCAGGAATCACGCAGCTCAGCAGGCAATAATCAAGAAGCTGAGCAGGCAGGAATCACGCAGCTTAGCAGGCAATAATCATGGAGCTGAGCAGACTGTAATGAAGTGGCTAAGCAGACTCTAATCACGTCACTCAGCCGGCTCCTAACCCGGTCTTGAGCAGGCACTAATCACGCAGCTGAGCAGGGACTAATCACACAGCTGATCAGGCACGAGTCAGGCAGCTGAGCAGGGATTAAGCATGCAGCTGAGCAAGCGCTAATCCCTTGATTCAGCAGACCCTGATCACGTGACTGAGCAGGCCCTGATCACGTGGCTGAGCATGCACTGATCACGTGACTGAGCATGCACTGATCACGTGACTGAGAGGCACTGATCACGTGACTGAGAGGCACTGATCACGTGACTGAGCATGCACTGATCACGTGACTGAGAGGCACTGATCACGTGACTGAGAGGCGCTGATCACGTGACTGAGGGGCGCTGATCACGTGACTGAGAGGCGCTGATCACGTGGCTATCATGCACTGATCACGTGCTTCAGGAGGCAATAATCAAAGAGCTGAGCAGGCACTAATCACTTGGCTAAGAGGGCACTAATCACGGAGAGGAGCAGGAAATCGTCAAGGAGCTGAGCAAACTGTAATGAAGTGGTTAAGCAGACTCTAAACACGTGACGCAGCAGGCTCTACACCCGTGACTGAGCAGACACAATTTGGGCAGCTCAGCAGACACCAATGGTGCAGCTCAGCAGACACAAATGATGCAGCTCAGCAGGCACCAATCATGCAGCTCAGCAGGCAATGCTCATGGAGCTGAGCAGGCAGGAATCACTCAGCTCAGCAGGCAAAGATCAAGGAGCTGAGCAGACTGCCATTAAGTGGCTAAGCAGACTTAAACACGTGACTCAGCAGGCTTGACACCCGTGACTGAGCACACACGAATCTTGCAGCCCAGCAGACAATACTCCTGGAGCTGAGCAGGCAGGAATCACGCAGCTCAGCAGACAGTAATCAAGGAGCTGAGCAGGCACGAATCACGCAGCTCCGCAGGCAATAATCCTGGAGCTGAGCAAGCAGGAATCACGCAGCTCAGCAGGCAATAATCAAGAAGCAGAGCAGGCAGGAATCAGGCAGCTCAGCAGCCAATAAGCAAGAAGCTAGCAGTCAGGAATCGCGCAGCTCAGCAGGCAATAATCATGGAGCTGAGCTGGCAGGAATCACGCAACTCAGCAGGCAATACTCACGGACCTGAGCAGGCAGGAATCACGCAACTTAGCAGGCAATAATAATTGGAGCTGAAGGCTGTAATGAACTGGATAAGCAGACTCTAATCACGTGATTCAGCCGGCTCCTCTCTGGGGACTGAGCAGGCACTTATTATGCAGCTCAGCAAGCAAAAATCATGGAGCTGAGCAAGCAGGAATCACGCAGCTCAGCAGGCAATAATCATGGAGCTGAGCAAACAGGAATCACGCAGCTCAGCATGCAATAATCAAGAAGCTGAGCAGGCAGGAATCACGCAGCTCAGCAGGCAATAAATATGGAGCTGAGCAAGCAGGAATCACGCAGCTCAGCAGGCAATAATCAAGAAGCTGAGCAGGCAGGAATCACGCAGCTTAGCAGGCAATAATCATGGAGCTGAGCAGACTGTAATGAAGTGGCTAAGCAGACTCTAATCACGTCACTCAGCCGGCTCCTAACCCGGTCTTGAGCAGGCACTAATCACGCAGCTGAGCAGGGACTAATCACACAGCTGATCAGGCACGAGTCAGGCAGCTGAGCAGGGATTAAGCATGCAGCTGAGCAAGCGCTAATCCCTTGATTCAGCAGACCCTGATCACGTGACTGAGCAGGCCCTGATCACGTGGCTGAGCATGCACTGATCACGTGACTGAGCATGCACTGATCACGTGACTGAGAGGCACTGATCACGTGACTGAGAGGCACTGATCACGTGACTGAGCATGCACTGATCACGTGACTGAGAGGCACTGATCACGTGACTGAGAGGCGCTGATCACGTGACTGAGGGGCGCTGATCACGTGACTGAGAGGCGCTGATCACGTGGCTATCATGCACTGATCACGTGCTTCAGGAGGCAATAATCAAAGAGCTGAGCAGGCACTAATCACTTGGCTAAGAGGGCACTAATCACGGAGAGGAGCAGGAAATCGTCAAGGAGCTGAGCAAACTGTAATGAAGTGGTTAAGCAGACTCTAAACACGTGACGCAGCAGGCTCTACACCCGTGACTGAGCAGACACAATTTGGGCAGCTCAGCAGACACCAATGGTGCAGCTCAGCAGACACAAATGGTGCAGCTCAGCAGGCACCAATCATGCAGCTCAGCAGGCAATGCTCATGGAGCTGAGCAGGCAGGAATCACTCAGCTCAGCAGGCAAAGATCAAGGAGCTGAGCAGACTGCCATTAAGTGGCTAAGCAGACTCTAAACACGTGACTCAGCAGGCTTGACACCCGTGACTGAGCACACACGAATCTTGCAGCCCAGCAGACAATACTCCTGGAGCTGAGCAGGCAGGAATCACGCAGCTCAGCAGACAGTAATCAAGGAGCTGAGCAGGCACGAATCACGCAGCTCCGCAGGCAATAATCCTGGAGCTGAGCAAGCAGGAATCACGCAGCTCAGCAGGCAATAATCAAGAAGCAGAGCAGGCAGGAATCAGGCAGCTCAGCAGCCAATAAGCAAGAAGCTAGCAGTCAGGAATCGCGCAGCTCAGCAGGCAATAATCATGGAGCTGAGCTGGCAGGAATCACGCAACTCAGCAGGCAATACTCACGGACCTGAGCAGGCAGGAATCACGCAACTTAGCAGGCAATAATAATTGGAGCTGAAGGCTGTAATGAACTGGATAAGCAGACTCTAATCACGTGATTCAGCCGGCTCCTCTCTGGGACTGAGCAGGCACTTATTATGCAGCTCAGCAAGCAAAAATCATGGAGCTGAGCAAGCAGGAATCACGCAGCTCAGCAGGCAATAATCATGGAGCTGAGCAAACAGGAATCACGCAGCTCAGCATGCAATAATCAAGAAGCTGAGCAGGCAGGAATCACGCAGCTCAGCAGGCAATAAATATGGAGCTGAGCAAGCAGGAATCACGCAGCTCAGCAGGCAATAATCAAGAAGCTGAGCAGGCAGGAATCACGCAGCTTAGCAGGCAATAATCATGGAGCTGAGCAGACTGTAATGAAGTGGCTAAGCAGACTCTAATCACGTCACTCAGCCGGCTCCTAACCCGGTCTTGAGCAGGCACTAATCACGCAGCTGAGCAGGGACTAATCACACAGCTGATCAGGCACGAGTCAGGCAGCTGAGCAGGGATTAAGCATGCAGCTGAGCAAGCGCTAATCCCTTGATTCAGCAGACCCTGATCACGTGACTGAGCAGGCCCTGATCACGTGGCTGAGCATGCACTGATCACGTGACTGAGCATGCACTGATCACGTGACTGAGAGGCACTGATCACGTGACTGAGAGGCACTGATCACGTGACTGAGCATGCACTGATCACGTGACTGAGAGGCACTGATCACGTGACTGAGAGGCGCTGATCACGTGACTGAGGGGCGCTGATCACGTGACTGAGAGGCGCTGATCACGTGGCTATCATGCACTGATCACGTGCTTCAGGAGGCAATAATCAAAGAGCTGAGCAGGCACTAATCACTTGGCTAAGAGGGCACTAATCACGGAGAGGAGCAGGAAATCGTCAAGGAGCTGAGCAAACTGTAATGAAGTGGTTAAGCAGACTCTAAACACGTGACGCAGCAGGCTCTACACCCGTGACTGAGCAGACACAATTTGGGCAGCTCAGCAGACACCAATGGTGCAGCTCAGCAGACACAAATGGTGCAGCTCAGCAGACACCAATCATGCAGCTCAGCAGGCAATACTCATGGAGCTGAGCAGGCAGGAATCTCGCAGCTCAGCAGGCAAAGATCAAGGAGCTGAGCAGACTGCCATTAAGTGGCTAAGCAGACTCTAAACACGTGACTCAGCAGGCTTGACACCCGTGACTGAGCACACACGAATCTTGCAGCCCAGCAGACAATACTCCTGGAGCTGAGCAGGCAGGAATCACGCAGCTCAGCAGACAGTAATCAAGGAGCTGAGCAGGCACGAATCACGCAGCTCAGCAGGCAATAATCCTGGAGCTGAGCAAGCAGGAATCACGCAGCTCAGCAGGCAATAATCAAGAAGCAGAGCAGGCAGGAATCAGGCAGCTCAGCAGCCAATAAGCAAGAAGCTAGCAGTCAGGAATCGCGCAGCTCAGCAGGCAATAATCATGGAGCTGAGCTGGCAGGAATCACGCAACTCAGCAGGCAATACTCACGGACCTGAGCAGGCAGGAATCACGCAACTTAGCAGGCAATAATAATTGGAGCTGAAGGCTGTAATGAACTGGATAAGCAGACTCTAATCACGTGATTCAGCCGGCTCCTCTCTGGGGACTGAGCAGGCACTTATTATGCAGCTCAGCAAGCAAAAATCATGGAGCTGAGCAAGCAGGAATCACGCAGCTCAGCAGGCAATAATCATGGAGCTGAGCAAACAGGAATCACGCAGCTCAGCATGCAATAATCAAGAAGCTGAGCAGGCAGGAATCACGCAGCTCAGCAGGCAATAAATATGGAGCTGAGCAAGCAGGAATCACGCAGCTCAGCAGGCAATAATCAAGAAGCTGAGCAGGCAGGAATCACGCAGCTTAGCAGGCAATAATCATGGAGCTGAGCAGACTGTAATGAAGTGGCTAAGCAGACTCTAATCACGTCACTCAGCCGGCTCCTAACCCGGTCTTGAGCAGGCACTAATCACGCAGCTGAGCAGGGACTAATCACACAGCTGATCAGGCACGAGTCAGGCAGCTGAGCAGGGATTAAGCATGCAGCTGAGCAAGCGCTAATCCCTTGATTCAGCAGACCCTGATCACGTGACTGAGCAGGCCCTGATCACGTGGCTGAGCATGCACTGATCACGTGACTGAGCATGCACTGATCACGTGACTGAGAGGCACTGATCACGTGACTGAGAGGCACTGATCACGTGACTGAGCATGCACTGATCACGTGACTGAGAGGCACTGATCACGTGACTGAGAGGCGCTGATCACGTGACTGAGGGGCGCTGATCACGTGACTGAGAGGCGCTGATCACGTGGCTATCATGCACTGATCACGTGCTTCAGGAGGCAATAATCAAAGAGCTGAGCAGGCACTAATCACTTGGCTAAGAGGGCACTAATCACGGAGAGGAGCAGGAAATCGTCAAGGAGCTGAGCAAACTGTAACGAAGTGGTTAAGCAGACTCTAAACACGTGACGCAGCAGGCTCTACACCCGTGACTGAGCAGACACAATTTGGGCAGCTCAGCAGACACCAATGGTGCAGCTCAGCAGACACAAATGGTGCAGCTCAGCAGGCACCAATCATGCAGCTCAGCAGGCAATGATCAAGGAGCTGAGCAGGCAGGAATCACTCAGCTCAGCAGGCAAAGATCAAGGAGCTGAGCAGACTGCCATTAAGTGGCTAAGCAGACTCTAAACACGTGACTCAGCAGGCTTGACACCCGTGACTGAGCACACACGAATCTTGCAGCCCAGCAGACAATACTCCTGGAGCTGAGCAGGCAGGAATCACGCAGCTCAGCAGACAGTAATCAAGGAGCTGAGCAGGCACGAATCACGCAGCTCCGCAGGCAATAATCCTGGAGCTGAGCAAGCAGGAATCACGCAGCTCAGCAGGCAATAATCAAGAAGCAGAGCAGGCAGGAATCAGGCAGCTCAGCAGCCAATAAGCAAGAAGCTAGCAGTCAGGAATCGCGCAGCTCAGCAGGCAATAATCATGGAGCTGAGCTGGCAGGAATCACGCAACTCAGCAGGCAATACTCACGGACCTGAGCAGGCAGGAATCACGCAACTTAGCAGGCAATAATAATTGGAGCTGAAGGCTGTAATGAACTGGATAAGCAGACTCTAATCACGTGATTCAGCCGGCTCCTCTCTGGGGACTGAGCAGGCACTTATTATGCAGCTCAGCAAGCAAAAATCATGGAGCTGAGCAAGCAGGAATCACGCAGCTCAGCAGGCAATAATCATGGAGCTGAGCAAACAGGAATCACGCAGCTCAGCATGCAATAATCAAGAAGCTGAGCAGGCAGGAATCACGCAGCTCAGCAGGCAATAAATATGGAGCTGAGCAAGCAGGAATCACGCAGCTCAGCAGGCAATAATCAAGAAGCTGAGCAGGCAGGAATCACGCAGCTTAGCAGGCAATAATCATGGAGCTGAGCAGACTGTAATGAAGTGGCTAAGCAGACTCTAATCACGTCACTCAGCCGGCTCCTAACCCGGTCTTGAGCAGGCACTAATCACGCAGCTGAGCAGGGACTAATCACACAGCTGATCAGGCACGAGTCAGGCAGCTGAGCAGGGATTAAGCATGCAGCTGAGCAAGCGCTAATCCCTTGATTCAGCAGACCCTGATCACGTGACTGAGCAGGCCCTGATCACGTGGCTGAGCATGCACTGATCACGTGACTGAGCATGCACTGATCACGTGACTGAGAGGCACTGATCACGTGACTGAGAGGCACTGATCACGTGACTGAGCATGCACTGATCACGTGACTGAGAGGCACTGATCACGTGACTGAGAGGCGCTGATCACGTGACTGCGCTGATCACGTGACTGAGAGGCGCTGATCACGTGGCTATCATGCACTGATCACGTGCTTCAGGAGGCAATAATCAAAGAGCTGAGCAGGCACTAATCACTTGGCTAAGAGGGCACTAATCACGGAGAGGAGCAGGAAATCGTCAAGGAGCTGAGCAAACTGTAATGAAGTGGTTAAGCAGACTCTAAACACGTGACGCAGCAGGCTCTACACCCGTGACTGAGCAGACACAATTTGGGCAGCTCAGCAGACACCAATGGTGCAGCTCAGCAGACACAAATGGTGCAGCTCAGCAGACACCAATCATGCAGCTCAGCAGGCAATGCTCATGGAGCTGAGCAGGCAGGAATCACTCAGCTCAGCAGGCAAAGATCAAGGAGCTGAGCAGACTGCCATTAAGTGGCTAAGCAGACTCTAAACACGTGACTCAGCAGGCTTGACACCCGTGACTGAGCACACACGAATCTTGCAGCCCAGCAGACAATACTCCTGGAGCTGAGCAGGCAGGAATCACGCAGCTCAGCAGACAGTAATCAAGGAGCTGAGCAGGCACGAATCACGCAGCTCAGCAGGCAATAATCCTGGAGCTGAGCAAGCAGGAATCACGCAGCTCAGCAGGCAATAATCAAGAAGCAGAGCAGGCAGGAATCAGGCAGCTCAGCAGCCAATAAGCAAGAAGCTAGCAGTCAGGAATCGCGCAGCTCAGCAGGCAATAATCATGGAGCTGAGCTGGCAGGAATCACGCAACTCAGCAGGCAATACTCACGGACCTGAGCAGGCAGGAATCACGCAACTTAGCAGGCAATAATAATGGAGCTGAAGGCTGTAATGAACTGGATAAGCAGACTCTAATCACGTGATTCAGCCGGCTCCTCTCTGGGGACTGAGCAGGCACTTATTATGCAGCTCAGCAAGCAAAAATCATGGAGCTGAGCAAGCAGGAATCACGCAGCTCAGCAGGCAATAATCATGGAGCTGAGCAAACAGGAATCACGCAGCTCAGCATGCAATAATCAAGAAGCTGAGCAGGCAGGAATCACGCAGCTCAGCAGGCAATAAATATGGAGCTGAGCAAGCAGGAATCACGCAGCTCAGCAGGCAATAATCAAGAAGCTGAGCAGGCAGGAATCACGCAGCTTAGCAGGCAATAATCATGGAGCTGAGCAGACTGTAATGAAGTGGCTAAGCAGACTCTAATCACGTCACTCAGCCGGCTCCTAACCCGGTCTTGAGCAGGCACTAATCACGCAGCTGAGCAGGGACTAATCACACAGCTGATCAGGCACGAGTCAGGCAGCTGAGCAGGGATTAAGCATGCAGCTGAGCAAGCGCTAATCCCTTGATTCAGCAGACCCTGATCACGTGACTGAGCAGGCCCTGATCACGTGGCTGAGCATGCACTGATCACGTGACTGAGCATGCACTGATCACGTGACTGAGAGGCACTGATCACGTGACTGAGAGGCACTGATCACGTGACTGAGCATGCACTGATCACGTGACTGAGAGGCACTGATCACGTGACTGAGAGGCGCTGATCACGTGACTGAGGGGCGCTGATCACGTGACTGAGAGGCGCTGATCACGTGGCTATCATGCACTGATCACGTGCTTCAGGAGGCAATAATCAAAGAGCTGAGCAGGCACTAATCACTTGGCTAAGAGGGCACTAATCACGGAGAGGAGCAGGAAATCGTCAAGGAGCTGAGCAAACTGTAATGAAGTGGTTAAGCAGACTCTAAACACGTGACGCAGCAGGCTCTACACCCGTGACTGAGCAGACACAATTTGGGCAGCTCAGCAGACACCAATGGTGCAGCTCAGCAGACACAAATGGTGCAGCTCAGCAGACACCAATCATGCAGCTCAGCAGGCAATACTCATGGAGCTGAGCAGGCAGGAATCACTCAGCTCAGCAGGCAAAGATCAAGGAGCTGAGCAGACTGCCATTAAGTGGCTAAGCAGACTCTAAACACGTGACTCAGCAGGCTTGACACCCGTGACTGAGCACACACGAATCTTGCAGCCCAGCAGACAATACTCCTGGAGCTGAGCAGGCAGGAATCACGCAGCTCAGCAGACAGTAATCAAGGAGCTGAGCAGGCACGAATCACGCAGCTCAGCAGGCAATAATCCTGGAGCTGAGCAAGCAGGAATCACGCAGCTCAGCAGGCAATAATCAAGAAGCAGAGCAGGCAGGAATCAGGCAGCTCAGCAGCCAATAAGCAAGAAGCTAGCAGTCAGGAATCGCGCAGCTCAGCAGGCAATAATCATGGAGCTGAGCTGGCAGGAATCACGCAACTCAGCAGGCAATACTCACGGACCTGAGCAGGCAGGAATCACGCAACTTAGCAGGCATAATAATTGGAGCTGAAGGCTGTAATGAACTGGATAAGCAGACTCTAATCACGTGATTCAGCCGGCTCCTCTCTGGGGACTGAGCAGGCACTTATTATGCAGCTCAGCAAGCAAAAATCATGGAGCTGAGCAAGCAGGAATCACGCAGCTCAGCAGGCAATAATCATGGAGCTGAGCAAACAGGAATCACGCAGCTCAGCATGCAATAATCAAGAAGCTGAGCAGGCAGGAATCACGCAGCTCAGCAGGCAATAAATA
Source organism: Bos javanicus (assembly GCF_032452875.1). Lineage (NCBI taxonomy): Eukaryota > Metazoa > Chordata > Mammalia > Artiodactyla > Bovidae > Bos > Bos javanicus. Next base: position 91,376 of record NW_026894515.1, read on the forward strand.
TGGAGCTGAGCAAGCAGGAATCACGCAGCTCAGCAGGCAATAATCAAGAAGCTGAGCAGGCAGGAATCACGCAGCTTAGCAGGCAATAATCATGGAGCTGAGCAGACTGTAATGAAGTGGCTAAGCAGACTCTAATCACGTCACTCAGCCGGCTCCTAACCCGGTCTTGAGCAGGCACTAATCACGCAGCTGAGCAGGGACTAATCACACAGCTGATCAGGCACGAGTCAGGCAGCTGAGCAGGGATTAAGCATGCAGCTGAGCAAGCGCTAATCCCTTGATTCAGCAGACCCTGATCACGTGACTGAGCAGGCCCTGATCACGTGGCTGAGCATGCACTGATCACGTGACTGAGCATGCACTGATCACGTGACTGAGAGGCACTGATCACGTGACTGAGAGGCACTGATCACGTGACTGAGCATGCACTGATCACGTGACTGAGAGGCACTGATCACGTGACTGAGAGGCGCTGATCACGTGACTGAGGGGCGCTGATCACGTGACTGAGAGGCGCTGATCACGTGGCTATCATGCACTGATCACGTGCTTCAGGAGGCAATAATCAAAGAGCTGAGCAGGCACTAATCACTTGGCTAAGAGGGCACTAATCACGGAGAGGAGCAGGAAATCGTCAAGGAGCTGAGCAAACTGTAATGAAGTGGTTAAGCAGACTCTAAACACGTGACGCAGCAGGCTCTACACCCGTGACTGAGCAGACACAATTTGGGCAGCTCAGCAGACACCAATGGTGCAGCTCAGCAGACACAAATGGTGCAGCTCAGCAGACACCAATCATGCAGCTCAGCAGGCAATACTCATGGAGCTGAGCAGGCAGGAATCACTCAGCTCAGCAGGCAAAGATCAAGGAGCTGAGCAGACTGCCATTAAGTGGCTAAGCAGACTCTAAACACGTGACTCAGCAGGCTTGACACCCGTGACTGAGCACACACGAATCTTGCAGCCCAGCAGACAATACTCCTGGAGCTGAGCAGGCAGGAATCACGCAGCTCAGCAGACAGTAATCAAGGAGCTGAGCAGGCACGAATCACGCAGCTCAGCAGGCAACAATCCTGGAGCTGAGCAAGCAGGAATCACGCAGCTCAGCAGGCAATAATCAAGAAGCAGAGCAGGCAGGAATCAGGCAGCTCAGCAGCCAATAAGCAAGAAGCTAGCAGTCAGGAATCGCGCAGCTCAGCAGGCAATAATCATGGAGCTGAGCTGGCAGGAATCACGCAACTCAGCAGGCAATACTCACGGACCTGAGCAGGCAGGAATCACGCAACTTAGCAGGCAATAATAATTGGAGCTGAAGGCTGTAATGAACTGGATAAGCAGACTCTAATCACGTGATTCAGCCGGCTCCTCTCTGGGGACTGAGCAGGCACTTATTATGCAGCTCAGCAAGCAAAAATCATGGAGCTGAGCAAGCAGGAATCACGCAGCTCAGCAGGCAATAATCATGGAGCTGAGCAAACAGGAATCACGCAGCTCAGCATGCAATAATCAAGAAGCTGAGCAGGCAGGAATCACGCAGCTCAGCAGGCAATAAATATGGAGCTGAGCAAGCAGGAATCACGCAGCTCAGCAGGCAATAATCAAGAAGCTGAGCAGGCAGGAATCACGCAGCTTAGCAGGCAATAATCATGGAGCTGAGCAGACTGTAATGAAGTGGCTAAGCAGACTCTAATCACGTCACTCAGCCGGCTCCTAACCCGGTCTTGAGCAGGCACTAATCACGCAGCTGAGCAGGGACTAATCACACAGCTGATCAGGCACGAGTCAGGCAGCTGAGCAGGGATTAAGCATGCAGCTGAGCAAGCGCTAATCCCTTGATTCAGCAGACCCTGATCACGTGACTGAGCAGGCCCTGATCACGTGGCTGAGCATGCACTGATCACGTGACTGAGCATGCACTGATCACGTGACTGAGAGGCACTGATCACGTGACTGAGAGGCACTGATCACGTGACTGAGCATGCACTGATCACGTGACTGAAAGGCGCTGATCACGTGACTGAGAGGCGCTGATCACGTGGCTATCATGCACTGATCACGTGGCTTCAGGAGGCAATAATCAAAGAGCTGAGCAGGCACTAATCACTTGGCTAAGAGGGCACTAATCACGGAGAGGAGCAGGAAATCGTCAAGGAGCTGAGCAAACTGTAATGAAGTGGTTAAGCAGACTCTAAACACGTGACGCAGCAGGCTCTACACCCGTGACTGAGCAGACACAATTTGGGCAGCTCAGCAGACACCAATGGTGCAGCTCAGCAGACACAAATGGTGCAGCTCAGCAGGCACCAATCATGCAGCTCAGCAGGCAATACTCATGGAGCTGAGCAGGCAGGAATCACTCAGCTCAGCAGGCAAAGATCAAGGAGCTGAGCAGACTGCCATTAAGTGGCTAAGCAGACTCTAAACACGTGACTCAGCAGGCTTGACACCCGTGACTGAGCACACACGAATCTTGCAGCCCAGCAGACAATACTCCTGGAGCTGAGCAGGCAGGAATCACGCAGCTCAGCAGACAGTAATCAAGGAGCTGAGCAGGCACGAATCACGCAGCTCAGCAGGCAATAATCCTGGAGCTGAGCAAGCAGGAATCACGCAGCTCAGCAGGCAATAATCAAGAAGCAGAGCAGGCAGGAATCAGGCAGCTCAGCAGCCAATAAGCAAGAAGCTAGCAGTCAGGAATCGCGCAGCTCAGCAGGCAATAATCATGGAGCTGAGCTGGCAGGAATCACGCAACTCAGCAGGCAATACTCACGGACCTGAGCAGGCAGGAATCACGCAACTTAGCAGGCATAATAATTGGAGCTGAAGGCTGTAATGAACTGGATAAGCAGACTCTAATCACGTGATTCAGCCGGCTCCTCTCTGGGGACTGAGCAGGCACTTATTATGCAGCTCAGCAAGCAAAAATCATGGAGCTGAGCAAGCAGGAATCACGCAGCTCAGCAGGCAATAATCATGGAGCTGAGCAAACAGGAATCACGCAGCTCAGCATGCAATAATCAAGAAGCTGAGCAGGCAGGAATCACGCAGCTCAGCAGGCAATAAATATGGAGCTGAGCAAGCAGGAATCACGCAGCTCAGCAGGCAATAATCAAGAAGCTGAGCAGGCAGGAATCACGCAGCTTAGCAGGCAATAATCATGGAGCTGAGCAGACTGTAATGAAGTGGCTAAGCAGACTCTAATCACGTCACTCAGCCGGCTCCTAACCCGGTCTTGAGCAGGCACTAATCACGCAGCTGAGCAGGGACTAATCACACAGCTGATCAGGCACGAGTCAGGCAGCTGAGCAGGGATTAAGCATGCAGCTGAGCAAGCGCTAATCCCTTGATTCAGCAGACCCTGATCACGTGACTGAGCAGGCCCTGATCACGTGGCTGAGCATGCACTGATCACGTGACTGAGCATGCACTGATCACGTGACTGAGAGGCACTGATCACGTGACTGAGAGGCACTGATCACGTGACTGAGCATGCACTGATCACGTGACTGAGAGGCACTGATCACGTGACTGAGAGGCGCTGATCACGTGACTGAGGGGCGCTGATCACGTGACTGAGAGGCGCTGATCACGTGGCTATCATGCACTGATCACGTGCTTCAGGAGGCAATAATCAAAGAGCTGAGCAGGCACTAATCACTTGGCTAAGAGGGCACTAATCACGGAGAGGAGCAGGAAATCGTCAAGGAGCTGAGCAAACTGTAATGAAGTGGTTAAGCAGACTCTAAACACGTGACGCAGCAGGCTCTACACCCGTGACTGAGCAGACACAATTTGGGCAGCTCAGCAGACACCAATGGTGCAGCTCAGCAGACACAAATGGTGCAGCTCAGCAGACACCAATCATGCAGCTCAGCAGGCAATACTCATGGAGCTGAGCAGGCAGGAATCACTCAGCTCAGCAGGCAAAGATCAAGGAGCTGAGCAGACTGCCATTAAGTGGCTAAGCAGACTCTAAACACGTGACTCAGCAGGCTTGACACCCGTGACTGAGCACACACGAATCTTGCAGCCCAGCAGACAATACTCCTGGAGCTGAGCAGGCAGGAATCACGCAGCTCAGCAGACAGTAATCAAGGAGCTGAGCAGGCACGAATCACGCAGCTCAGCAGGCAATAATCCTGGAGCTGAGCAAGCAGGAATCACGCAGCTCAGCAGGCAACAATCAAGAAGCAGAGCAGGCAGGAATCAGGCAGCTCAGCAGCCAATAAGCAAGAAGCTAGCAGTCAGGAATCGCGCAGCTCAGCAGGCAATAATCATGGAGCTGAGCTGGCAGGAATCACGCAACTCAGCAGGCAATACTCACGGACCTGAGCAGGCAGGAATCACGCAACTTAGCAGGCAATAATAATTGGAGCTGAAGGCTGTAATGAACTGGATAAGCAGACTCTAATCACGTGATTCAGCCGGCTCCTCTCTGGGGACTGAGCAGGCACTTATTATGCAGCTCAGCAAGCAAAAATCATGGAGCTGAGCAAGCAGGAATCACGCAGCTCAGCAGGCAATAATCATGGAGCTGAGCAAACAGGAATCACGCAGCTCAGCATGCAATAATCAAGAAGCTGAGCAGGCAGGAATCACGCAGCTCAGCAGGCAATAAATATGGAGCTGAGCAAGCAGGAATCACGCAGCTCAGCAGGCAATAATCAAGAAGCTGAGCAGGCAGGAATCACGCAGCTTAGCAGGCAATAATCATGGAGCTGAGCAGACTGTAATGAAGTGGCTAAGCAGACTCTAATCACGTCACTCAGCCGGCTCCTAACCCGGTCTTGAGCAGGCACTAATCACGCAGCTGAGCAGGGACTAATCACACAGCTGATCAGGCACGAGTCAGGCAGCTGAGCAGGGATTAAGCATGCAGCTGAGCAAGCGCTAATCCCTTGACTCAGCAGACCCTGATCACGTGACTGAGCAGGCACTGATCACGTGACTGAGCATGCACTGATCACGTGACTGAGCATGCACTGATCACGTGACTGAGAGGCGCTGATCACGTGACTGAGAGGCGCTGATCACGTGGCTATCATGCACTGATCACGTGCTTCAGGAGGCAATAATCAAAGAGCTGAGCAGGCACTAATCACTTGGCTAAGAGGGCACTAATCACGGAGAGGAGCAGGAAATCGTCAAGGAGCTGAGCAAACTGTAATGAAGTGGTTAAGCAGACTCTAAACACGTGACGCAGCAGGCTCTACACCCGTGACTGAGCAGACACAATTTGGGCAGCTCAGCAGACACCAATGGTGCAGCTCAGCAGACACAAATGGTGCAGCTCAGCAGACACCAATCATGCAGCTCAGCAGGCAATACTCATGGAGCTGAGCAGGCAGGAATCACTCAGCTCAGCAGGCAAAGATCAAGGAGCTGAGCAGACTGCCATTAAGTGGCTAAGCAGACTCTAAACACGTGACTCAGCAGGCTTGACACCCGTGACTGAGCACACACGAATCTTGCAGCCCAGCAGACAATACTCCTGGAGCTGAGCAGGCAGGAATCACGCAGCTCAGCAGACAGTAATCAAGGAGCTGAGCAGGCACGAATCACGCAGCTCAGCAGGCAATAATCCTGGAGCTGAGCAAGCAGGAATCACGCAGCTCAGCAGGCAATAATCAAGAAGCAGAGCAGGCAGGAATCAGGCAGCTCAGCAGCCAATAAGCAAGAAGCTAGCAGTCAGGAATCGCGCAGCTCAGCAGGCAATAATCATGGAGCTGAGCTGGCAGGAATCACGCAACTCAGCAGGCAATACTCACGGACCTGAGCAGGCAGGAATCACGCAACTTAGCAGGCAATAATAATTGGAGCTGAAGGCTGTAATGAACTGGATAAGCAGACTCTAATCACGTGATTCAGCCGGCTCCTCTCTGGGGACTGAGCAGGCACTTATTATGCAGCTCAGCAAGCAAAAATCATGGAGCTGAGCAAGCAGGAATCACGCAGCTCAGCAGGCAATAATCATGGAGCTGAGCAAACAGGAATCACGCAGCTCAGCATGCAATAATCAAGAAGCTGAGCAGGCAGGAATCACGCAGCTCAGCAGGCAATAAATATGGAGCTGAGCAAGCAGGAATCACGCAGCTCAGCAGGCAATAATCAAGAAGCTGAGCAGGCAGGAATCACGCAGCTTAGCAGGCAATAATCATGGAGCTGAGCAGACTGTAATGAAGTGGCTAAGCAGACTCTAATCACGTCACTCAGCCGGCTCCTAACCCGGTCTTGAGCAGGCACTAATCACGCAGCTGAGCAGGGACTAATCACACAGCTGATCAGGCACGAGTCAGGCAGCTGAGCAGGGATTAAGCATGCAGCTGAGCAAGCGCTAATCCCTTGATTCAGCAGACCCTGATCACGTGACTGAGCAGGCCCTGATCACGTGGCTGAGCATGCACTGATCACGTGACTGAGCATGCACTGATCACGTGACTGAGAGGCACTGATCACGTGACTGAGAGGCACTGATCACGTGACTGAGCATGCACTGATCACGTGACTGAGAGGCACTGATCACGTGACTGAGAGGCGCTGATCACGTGACTGAGGGCGCTGATCACGTGACTGAGAGGCGCTGATCACGTGGCTATCATGCACTGATCACGTGCTTCAGGAGGCAATAATCAAAGAGCTGAGCAGGCACTAATCACTTGGCTAAGAGGGCACTAATCACGGAGAGGAGCAGGAAATCGTCAAGGAGCTGAGCAAACTGTAATGAAGTGGTTAAGCAGACTCTAAACACGTGACGCAGCAGGCTCTACACCCGTGACTGAGCAGACACAATTTGGGCAGCTCAGCAGACACCAATGGTGCAGCTCAGCAGACACAAATGGTGCAGCTCAGCAGACACCAATCATGCAGCTCAGCAGGCAATACTCATGGAGCTGAGCAGGCAGGAATCACTCAGCTCAGCAGGCAAAGATCAAGGAGCTGAGCAGACTGCCATTAAGTGGCTAAGCAGACTCTAAACACGTGACTCAGCAGGCTTGACACCCGTGACTGAGCACACACGAATCTTGCAGCCCAGCAGACAATACTCCTGGAGCTGAGCAGGCAGGAATCACGCAGCTCAGCAGACAGTAATCAAGGAGCTGAGCAGGCACGAATCACGCAGCTCAGCAGGCAATAATCCTGGAGCTGAGCAAGCAGGAATCACGCAGCTCAGCAGGCAATAATCAAGAAGCAGAGCAGGCAGGAATCAGGCAGCTCAGCAGCCAATAAGCAAGAAGCTAGCAGTCAGGAATCGCGCAGCTCAGCAGGCAATAATCATGGAGCTGAGCTGGCAGGAATCACGCAACTCAGCAGGCAATACTCACGGACCTGAGCAGGCAGGAATCACGCAACTTAGCAGGCAATAATAATTGGAGCTGAAGGCTGTAATGAACTGGATAAGCAGACTCTAATCACGTGATTCAGCCGGCTCCTCTCTGGGACTGAGCAGGCACTTATTATGCAGCTCAGCAAGCAAAAATCATGGAGCTGAGCAAGCAGGAATCACGCAGCTCAGCAGGCAATAATCATGGAGCTGAGCAAACAGGAATCACGCAGCTCAGCATGCAATAATCAAGAAGCTGAGCAGGCAGGAATCACGCAGCTCAGCAGGCAACAAATATGGAGCTGAGCAAGCAGGAATCACGCAGCTCAGCAGGCAATAATCAAGAAGCTGAGCAGGCAGGAATCACGCAGCTTAGCAGGCAATAATCATGGAGCTGAGCAGACTGTAATGAAGTGGCTAAGCAGACTCTAATCACGTCACTCAGCCGGCTCCTAACCCGGTCTTGAGCAGGCACTAATCACGCAGCTGAGCAGGGACTAATCACACAGCTGATCAGGCACGAGTCAGGCAGCTGAGCAGGGATTAAGCATGCAGCTGAGCAAGCGCTAATCCCTTGATTCAGCAGACCCTGATCACGTGACTGAGCAGGCCCTGATCACGTGGCTGAGCATGCACTGATCACGTGACTGAGCATGCACTGATCACGTGACTGAGAGGCACTGATCACGTGACTGAGAGGCACTGATCACGTGACTGAGCATGCACTGATCACGTGACTGAGAGGCACTGATCACGTGACTGAGAGGCGCTGATCACGTGACTGAGGGGCGCTGATCACGTGACTGAGAGGCGCTGATCACGTGGCTATCATGCACTGATCACGTGCTTCAGGAGGCAATAATCAAAGAGCTGAGCAGGCACTAATCACTTGGCTAAGAGGGCACTAATCACGGAGAGGAGCAGGAAATCGTCAAGGAGCTGAGCAAACTGTAATGAAGTGGTTAAGCAGACTCTAAACACGTGACGCAGCAGGCTCTACACCCGTGACTGAGCAGACACAATTTGGGCAGCTCAGCAGACACCAATGGTGCAGCTCAGCAGACACAAATGGTGCAGCTCAGCAGACACCAATCATGCAGCTCAGCAGGCAATACTCATGGAGCTGAGCAGGCAGGAATCACTCAGCTCAGCAGGCAAAGATCAAGGAGCTGAGCAGACTGCCATTAAGTGGCTAAGCAGACTTAAACACGTGACTCAGCAGGCTTGACACCCGTGACTGAGCACACACGAATCTTGCAGCCCAGCAGACAATACTCCTGGAGCTGAGCAGGCAGGAATCACGCAGCTCAGCAGACAGTAATCAAGGAGCTGAGCAGGCACGAATCACGCAGCTCAGCAGGCAATAATCCTGGAGCTGAGCAAGCAGGAATCACGCAGCTCAGCAGGCAATAATCAAGAAGCAGAGCAGGCAGGAATCAGGCAGCTCAGCAGCCAATAAGCAAGAAGCTAGCAGTCAGGAATCGCGCAGCTCAGCAGGCAATAATCATGGAGCTGAGCTGGCAGGAATCACGCAACTCAGCAGGCAATACTCACGGACCTGAGCAGGCAGGAATCACGCAACTTAGCAGGCAATAATAATTGGAGCTGAAGGCTGTAATGAACTGGATAAGCAGACTCTAATCACGTGATTCAGCCGGCTCCTCTCTGGGGACTGAGCAGGCACTTATTATGCAGCTCAGCAAAAATCATGGAGCTGAGCAAGCAGGAATCACGCAGCTCAGCAGGCAATAATCATGGAGCTGAGCAAACAGGAATCACGCAGCATGCAGGCTGAGCAGGCAGGAATCACGCAGCTCAGCAGGCAAAATATGGAGCTGAGCACGCAGCTCAGCAGGCAATAATCAAGAAGCTGAGCAGGCAGGAATCACGCAGCTTAGCAGGCAATAATCATGGAGCTGAGCAGACTGTAATGAAGTGGCTAAGCAGACTCTAATCACGTCACTCAGCCGGCTCCTAACCCGGTCTTGAGCAGGCACTAATCACGCAGCTGAGCAGGGACTAATCACACAGCTGATCAGGCACGAGTCAGGCAGCTGAGCAGGGATTAAGCATGCAGCTGAGCAAGCGCTAATCCCTTGATTCAGCAGACCCTGATCACGTGACTGAGCAGGCCCTGATCACGTGGCTGAGCATGCACTGATCACGTGACTGAGCATGCACTGATCACGTGACTGAGAGGCACTGATCACGTGACTGAGAGGCACTGATCACGTGACTGAGCATGCACTGATCACGTGACTGAGAGGCACTGATCACGTGACTGAGAGGCGCTGATCACGTGACTGAGGGCGCTGATCACGTGACTGAGAGGCGCTGATCACGTGGCTATCATGCACTGATCACGTGCTTCAGGAGGCAATAATCAAAGAGCTGAGCAGGCACTAATCACTTGGCTAAGAGGGCACTAATCACGGAGAGGAGCAGGAAATCGTCAAGGAGCTGAGCAAACTGTAATGAAGTGGTTAAGCAGACTCTAAACACGTGACGCAGCAGGCTCTACACCCGTGACTGAGCAGACACAATTTGGGCAGCTCAGCAGACACCAATGGTGCAGCTCAGCAGACACAAATGGTGCAGCTCAGCAGACACCAATCATGCAGCTCAGCAGGCAATACTCATGGAGCTGAGCAGGCAGGAATCACTCAGCTCAGCAGGCAAAGATCAAGGAGCTGAGCAGACTGCCATTAAGTGGCTAAGCAGACTCTAAACACGTGACTCAGCAGGCTTGACACCCGTGACTGAGCACACACGAATCTTGCAGCCCAGCAGACAATACTCCTGGAGCTGAGCAGGCAGGAATCACGCAGCTCAGCAGACAGTAATCAAGGAGCTGAGCAGGCACGAATCACGCAGCTCAGCAGGCAACAATCCTGGAGCTGAGCAAGCAGGAATCACGCAGCTCAGCAGGCAACAATCAAGAAGCAGAGCAGGCAGGAATCAGGCAGCTCAGCAGCCAATAAGCAAGAAGCTAGCAGTCAGGAATCGCGCAGCTCAGCAGGCAATAATCATGGAGCTGAGCTGGCAGGAATCACGCAACTCAGCAGGCAATACTCACGGACCTGAGCAGGCAGGAATCACGCAACTTAGCAGGCAACAATAATTGGAGCTGAAGGCTGTAATGAACTGGATAAGCAGACTCTAATCACGTGATTCAGCCGGCTCCTCTCTGGGGACTGAGCAGGCACTTATTATGCAGCTCAGCAAGCAAAAATCATGGAGCTGAGCAAGCAGGAATCACGCAGCTCAGCAGGCAACAATCATGGAGCTGAGCAAACAGGAATCACGCAGCTCAGCATGCAATAATCAAGAAGCTGAGCAGGCAGGAATCACGCAGCTCAGCAGGCAATAAATATGGAGCTGAGCAAGCAGGAATCACGCAGCTCAGCAGGCAATAATCAAGAAGCTGAGCAGGCAGGAATCACGCAGCTTAGCAGGCAATAATCATGGAGCTGAGCAGACTGTAATGAAGTGGCTAAGCAGACTCTAATCACGTCACTCAGCCGGCTCCTAACCCGGTCTTGAGCAGGCACTAATCACGCAGCTGAGCAGGGACTAATCACACAGCTGATCAGGCACGAGTCAGGCAGCTGAGCAGGGATTAAGCATGCAGCTGAGCAAGCGCTAATCCCTTGATTCAGCAGACCCTGATCACGTGACTGAGCAGGCCCTGATCACGTGGCTGAGCATGCACTGATCACGTGACTGAGCATGCACTGATCACGTGACTGAGAGGCACTGATCACGTGACTGAGCATGCACTGATCACGTGACTGAGAGGCACTGATCACGTGACTGAGAGGCGCTGATCACGTGACTGAGGGGCTGATCACGTGACTGAGAGGCGCTGATCACGTGGCTATCATGCACTGATCACGTGCTTCAGGAGGCAATAATCAAAGAGCTGAGCAGGCACTAATCACGTGGCTAAGAGGGCACTAATCACGGAGAGGAGCAGGAAATCGTCAAGGAGCTGAGCAAACTGTAATGAAGTGGTTAAGCAGACTCTAAACACGTGACGCAGCAGGCTCTACACCCGTGACTGAGCAGACACAATTTGGGCAGCTCAGCAGACACCAATGGTGCAGCTCAGCAGACACAAATGGTGCAGCTCAGCAGACACCAATCATGCAGCTCAGCAGGCAATACTCATGGAGCTGAGCAGGCAGGAATCACTCAGCTCAGCAGGCAAAGATCAAGGAGCTGAGCAGACTGCCATTAAGTGGCTAAGCAGACTCTAAACACGTGACTCAGCAGGCTTGACACCCGTGACTGAGCACACACGAATCTTGCAGCCCAGCAGACAATACTCCTGGAGCTGAGCAGGCAGGAATCACGCAGCTCAGCAGACAGTAATCAAGGAGCTGAGCAGGCACGAATCACGCAGCTCAGCAGGCAATAATCCTGGAGCTGAGCAAGCAGGAATCACGCAGCTCAGCAGGCAATAATCAAGAAGCAGAGCAGGCAGGAATCAGGCAGCTCAGCAGCCAATAAGCAAGAAGCCAGCAGTCAGGAATCGCGCAGCTCAGCAGGCAATAATCATGGAGCTGAGCTGGCAGGAATCACGCAACTCAGCAGGCAATACTCACGGACCTGAGCAGGCAGGAATCACGCAACTTAGCAGGCAATAACAATTGGAGCTGAAGGCTGTAATGAACTGGATAAGCAGACTCTAATCACGTGATTCAGCCGGCTCCTCTCTGGGGACTGAGCAGGCACTTATTATGCAGCTCAGCAAGCAAAAATCATGGAGCTGAGCAAGCAGGAATCACGCAGCTCAGCAGGCAACAATCATGGAGCTGAGCAAACAGGAATCACGCAGCTCAGCATGCAATAATCAAGAAGCTGAGCAGGCAGGAATCACGCAGCTCAGCAGGCAATAAATATGGAGCTGAGCAAGCAGGAATCACGCAGCTCAGCAGGCAATAATCAAGAAGCTGAGCAGGCAGGAATCACGCAGCTTAGCAGGCAATAATCATGGAGCTGAGCAGACTGTAATGAAGTGGCTAAGCAGACTCTAATCACGTCACTCAGCCGGCTCCTAACCCGGTCTTGAGCAGGCACTAATCACGCAGCTGAGCAGGGACTAATCACACAGCTGATCAGGCACGAGTCAGGCAGCTGAGCAGGGATTAAGCATGCAGCTGAGCAAGCGCTAATCCCTTGATTCAGCAGACCCTGATCACGTGACTGAGCAGGCCCTGATCACGTGGCTGAGCATGCACTGATCACGTGACTGAGCATGCACTGATCACGTGACTGAGCATGCACTGATCACGTGACTGAGAGGCACTGATCACGTGACTGAGAGGCGCTGATCACGTGACTGAGGGGCGCTGATCACGTGACTGAGAGGCGCTGATCACGTGGCTATCATGCACTGATCACGTGCTTCAGGAGGCAATAATCAAAGAGCTGAGCAGGCACTAATCACTTGGCTAAGAGGGCACTAATCACGGAGAGGAGCAGGAAATCGTCAAGGAGCTGAGCAAACTGTAATGAAGTGGTTAAGCAGACTCTAAACACGTGACGCAGCAGGCTCTACACCCGTGACTGAGCAGACACAATTTGGGCAGCTCAGCAGACACCAATGGTGCAGCTCAGCAGACACAAATGGTGCAGCTCAGCAGACACCAATCATGCAGCTCAGCAGGCAATACTCATGGAGCTGAGCAGGCAGGAATCACTCAGCTCAGCAGGCAAAGATCAAGGAGCTGAGCAGACTGCCATTAAGTGGCTAAGCAGACTCTAAACACGTGACTCAGCAGGCTTGACACCCGTGACTGAGCACACACGAATCTTGCAGCCCAGCAGACAATACTCCTGGAGCTGAGCAGGCAGGAATCACGCAGCTCAGCAGACAGTAATCAAGGAGCTGAGCAGGCACGAATCACGCAGCTCAGCAGGCAACAATCCTGGAGCTGAGCAAGCAGGAATCACGCAGCTCAGCAGGCAATAATCAAGAAGCAGAGCAGGCAGGAATCAGGCAGCTCAGCAGCCAATAAGCAAGAAGCTAGCAGTCAGGAATCGCGCAGCTCAGCAGGCAATAATCATGGAGCTGAGCTGGCAGGAATCACGCAACTCAGCAGGCAATACTCACGGACCTGAGCAGGCAGGAATCACGCAACTTAGCAGGCAATAATAATTGGAGCTGAAGGCTGTAATGAACTGGATAAGCAGACTCTAATCACGTGATTCAGCCGGCTCCTCTCTGGGGACTGAGCAGGCACTTATTATGCAGCTCAGCAAGCAAAAATCATGGAGCTGAGCAAGCAGGAATCACGCAGCTCAGCAGGCAACAATCATGGAGCTGAGCAAACAGGAATCACGCAGCTCAGCATGCAATAATCAAGAAGCTGAGCAGGCAGGAATCACGCAGCTCAGCAGGCAATAAATATGGAGCTGAGCAAGCAGGAATCACGCAGCTCAGCAGGCAATAATCAAGAAGCTGAGCAGGCAGGAATCACGCAGCTTAGCAGGCAATAATCATGGAGCTGAGCAGACTGTAATGAAGTGGCTAAGCAGACTCTAATCACGTCACTCAGCCGGCTCCTAACCCGGTCTTGAGCAGGCACTAATCACGCAGCTGAGCAGGGACTAATCACACAGCTGATCAGGCACGAGTCAGGCAGCTGAGCAGGGATTAAGCATGCAGCTGAGCAAGCGCTAATCCCTTGATTCAGCAGACCCTGATCACGTGACTGAGCAGGCCCTGATCACGTGGCTGAGCATGCACTGATCACGTGACTGAGCATGCACTGATCACGTGACTGAGAGGCACTGATCACGTGACTGAGAGGCACTGATCACGTGACTGAGCATGCACTGATCACGTGACTGAGAGGCACTGATCACGTGACTGAGAGGCGCTGATCACGTGACTGAGGGGCGCTGATCACGTGACTGAGAGGCGCTGATCACGTGGCTATCATGCACTGATCACGTGCTTCAGGAGGCAATAATCAAAGAGCTGAGCAGGCACTAATCACTTGGCTAAGAGGGCACTAATCACGGAGAGGAGCAGGAAATCGTCAAGGAGCTGAGCAAACTGTAATGAAGTGGTTAAGCAGACTCTAAACACGTGACGCAGCAGGCTCTACACCCGTGACTGAGCAGACACAATTTGGGCAGCTCAGCAGACACCAATGGTGCAGCTCAGCAGACACAAATGGTGCAGCTCAGCAGACACCAATCATGCAGCTCAGCAGGCAATACTCATGGAGCTGAGCAGGCAGGAATCACTCAGCTCAGCAGGCAAAGATCAAGGAGCTGAGCAGACTGCCATTAAGTGGCTAAGCAGACTCTAAACACGTGACTCAGCAGGCTTGACACCCGTGACTGAGCACACACGAATCTTGCAGCCCAGCAGACAATACTCCTGGAGCTGAGCAGGCAGGAATCACGCAGCTCAGCAGACAGTAATCAAGGAGCTGAGCAGGCACGAATCACGCAGCTCAGCAGGCAATAATCCTGAGCTGAGCAAGCAGGAATCACGCAGCTCAGCAGGCAACAATCAAGAAGCAGAGCAGGCAGGAATCAGGCAGCTCAGCAGCCAATAAGCAAGAAGCTAGCAGTCAGGAATCGCGCAGCTCAGCAGGCAATAATCATGGAGCTGAGCTGGCAGGAATCACGCAACTCAGCAGGCAATACTCACGGACCTGAGCAGGCAGGAATCACGCAACTTAGCAGGCACAATAATTGGAGCTGAAGGCTGTAATGAACTGGATAAGCAGACTCTAATCACGTGATTCAGCCGGCTCCTCTCTGGGGACTGAGCAGGCACTTATTATGCAGCTCAGCAAGCAAAAATCATGGAGCTGAGCAAGCAGGAATCACGCAGCTCAGCAGGCAATAATCATGGAGCTGAGCAAACAGGAATCACGCAGCTCAGCATGCAATAATCAAGAAGCTGAGCAGGCAGGAATCACGCAGCTCAGCAGGCAATAAATATGGAGCTGAGCAAGCAGGAATCACGCAGCTCAGCAGGCAATAATCAAGAAGCTGAGCAGGCAGGAATCACGCAGCTTAGCAGGCAATAATCATGGAGCTGAGCAGACTGTAATGAAGTGGCTAAGCAGACTCTAATCACGTCACTCAGCCGGCTCCTAACCCGGTCTTGAGCAGGCACTAATCACGCAGCTGAGCAGGGACTAATCACACAGCTGATCAGGCACGAGTCAGGCAGCTGAGCAGGGATTAAGCATGCAGCTGAGCAAGCGCTAATCCCTTGATTCAGCAGACCCTGATCACGTGACTGAGCAGGCCCTGATCACGTGGCTGAGCATGCACTGATCACGTGACTGAGCATGCACTGATCACGTGACTGAGAGGCACTGATCACGTGACTGAGAGGCACTGATCACGTGACTGAGAGGCGCTGATCACGTGACTGAGGGGCGCTGATCACGTGACTGAGAGGCGCTGATCACGTGGCTATCATGCACTGATCACGTGCTTCAGGAGGCAATAATCAAAGAGCTGAGCAGGCACTAATCACTTGGCTAAGAGGGCACTAATCACGGAGAGGAGCAGGAAATCGTCAAGGAGCTGAGCAAACTGTAATGAAGTGGTTAAGCAGACTCTAAACACGTGACGCAGCAGGCTCTACACCCGTGACTGAGCAGACACAATTTGGGCAGCTCAGCAGACACCAATGGTGCAGCTCAGCAGACACAAATGGTGCAGCTCAGCAGACACCAATCATGCAGCTCAGCAGGCAATACTCATGGAGCTGAGCAGGCAGGAATCACTCAGCTCAGCAGGCAAAGATCAAGGAGCTGAGCAGACTGCCATTAAGTGGCTAAGCAGACTCTAAACACGTGACTCAGCAGGCTTGACACCCGTGACTGAGCACACACGAATCTTGCAGCCCAGCAGACAATACTCCTGGAGCTGAGCAGGCAGGAATCACGCAGCTCAGCAGACAGTAATCAAGGAGCTGAGCAGGCACGAATCACGCAGCTCAGCAGGCAATAATCCTGGAGCTGAGCAAGCAGGAATCACGCAGCTCAGCAGGCAATAATCAAGAAGCAGAGCAGGCAGGAATCAGGCAGCTCAGCAGCCAATAAGCAAGAAGCTAGCAGTCAGGAATCGCGCAGCTCAGCAGGCAATAATCATGGAGCTGAGCTGGCAGGAATCACGCAACTCAGCAGGCAATACTCACGGACCTGAGCAGGCAGGAATCACGCAACTTAGCAGGCAATAATAATTGGAGCTGAAGGCTGTAATGAACTGGATAAGCAGACT
Source organism: Bos javanicus (assembly GCF_032452875.1). NCBI lineage: Eukaryota > Metazoa > Chordata > Mammalia > Artiodactyla > Bovidae > Bos > Bos javanicus. The sequence goes on from NW_026894515.1 coordinate 107,961, forward strand.
CTAATCACGTGATTCAGCCGGCTCCTCTCTGGGGACTGAGCAGGCACTTATTATGCAGCTCAGCAAGCAAAATCATGGAGCTGAGCAAGCAGGAATCACGCAGCTCAGCAGGCAATAATCATGGAGCTGAGCAAACAGGAATCACGCAGCTCAGCATGCAATAATCAAGAAGCTGAGCAGGCAGGAATCACGCAGCTCAGCAGGCAATAAATATGGAGCTGAGCAAGCAGGAATCACGCAGCTCAGCAGGCAATAATCAAGAAGCTGAGCAGGCAGGAATCACGCAGCTTAGCAGGCAATAATCATGGAGCTGAGCAGACTGTAATGAAGTGGCTAAGCAGACTCTAATCACGTCACTCAGCCGGCTCCTAACCCGGTCTTGAGCAGGCACTAATCACGCAGCTGAGCAGGGACTAATCACACAGCTGATCAGGCACGAGTCAGGCAGCTGAGCAGGGATTAAGCATGCAGCTGAGCAAGCGCTAATCCCTTGATTCAGCAGACCCTGATCACGTGACTGAGCAGGCCCTGATCACGTGGCTGAGCATGCACTGATCACGTGACTGAGCATGCACTGATCACGTGACTGAGAGGCACTGATCACGTGACTGAGAGGCACTGATCACGTGACTGAGCATGCACTGATCACGTGACTGAGAGGCACTGATCACGTGACTGAGAGGCGCTGATCACGTGACTGAGGGGCGCTGATCACGTGACTGAGAGGCGCTGATCACGTGGCTATCATGCACTGATCACGTGCTTCAGGAGGCAATAATCAAAGAGCTGAGCAGGCACTAATCACTTGGCTAAGAGGGCACTAATCACGGAGAGGAGCAGGAAATCGTCAAGGAGCTGAGCAAACTGTAATGAAGTGGTTAAGCAGACTCTAAACACGTGACGCAGCAGGCTCTACACCCGTGACTGAGCAGACACAATTTGGGCAGCTCAGCAGACACCAATGGTGCAGCTCAGCAGACACAAATGGTGCAGCTCAGCAGACACCAATCATGCAGCTCAGCAGGCAATACTCATGGAGCTGAGCAGGCAGGAATCACTCAGCTCAGCAGGCAAAGATCAAGGAGCTGAGCAGACTGCCATTAAGTGGCTAAGCAGACTTAAACACGTGACTCAGCAGGCTTGACACCCGTGACTGAGCACACACGAATCTTGCAGCCCAGCAGACAATACTCCTGGAGCTGAGCAGGCAGGAATCACGCAGCTCAGCAGACAGTAATCAAGGAGCTGAGCAGGCACGAATCACGCAGCTCAGCAGGCAATAATCCTGGAGCTGAGCAAGCAGGAATCACGCAGCTCAGCAGGCAATAATCAAGAAGCAGAGCAGGCAGGAATCAGGCAGCTCAGCAGCCAATAAGCAAGAAGCTAGCAGTCAGGAATCGCGCAGCTCAGCAGGCAACAATCATGGAGCTGAGCTGGCAGGAATCACGCAACTCAGCAGGCAATACTCACGGACCTGAGCAGGCAGGAATCACGCAACTTAGCAGGCAATAATAATTGGAGCTGAAGGCTGTAATGAACTGGATAAGCAGACTCTAATCACGTGATTCAGCCGGCTCCTCTCTGGGGACTGAGCAGGCACTTATTATGCAGCTCAGCAAGCAAAAATCATGGAGCTGAGCAAGCAGGAATCACGCAGCTCAGCAGGCAATAATCATGGAGCTGAGCAAACAGGAATCACGCAGCTCAGCATGCAATAATCAAGAAGCTGAGCAGGCAGGAATCACGCAGCTCAGCAGGCAATAAATATGGAGCTGAGCAAGCAGGAATCACGCAGCTCAGCAGGCAACAATCAAGAAGCTGAGCAGGCAGGAATCACGCAGCTTAGCAGGCAACAATCATGGAGCTGAGCAGACTGTAATGAAGTGGCTAAGCAGACTCTAATCACGTCACTCAGCCGGCTCCTAACCCGGTCTTGAGCAGGCACTAATCACGCAGCTGAGCAGGGACTAATCACACAGCTGATCAGGCACGAGTCAGGCAGCTGAGCAGGGATTAAGCATGCAGCTGAGCAAGCGCTAATCCCTTGATTCAGCAGACCCTGATCACGTGACTGAGCAGGCCCTGATCACGTGGCTGAGCATGCACTGATCACGTGACTGAGCATGCACTGATCACGTGACTGAGAGGCACTGATCACGTGACTGAGAGGCACTGATCACGTGACTGAGCATGCACTGATCACGTGACTGAGAGGCACTGATCACGTGACTGAGAGGCGCTGATCACGTGACTGAGGGGCGCTGATCACGTGACTGAGAGGCGCTGATCACGTGGCTATCATGCACTGATCACGTGCTTCAGGAGGCAATAATCAAAGAGCTGAGCAGGCACTAATCACTTGGCTAAGAGGGCACTAATCACGGAGAGGAGCAGGAAATCGTCAAGGAGCTGAGCAAACTGTAATGAAGTGGTTAAGCAGACTCTAAACACGTGACGCAGCAGGCTCTACACCCGTGACTGAGCAGACACAATTTGGGCAGCTCAGCAGACACCAATGGTGCAGCTCAGCAGACACAAATGGTGCAGCTCAGCAGACACCAATCATGCAGCTCAGCAGGCAATACTCATGGAGCTGAGCAGGCAGGAATCACTCAGCTCAGCAGGCAAAGATCAAGGAGCTGAGCAGACTGCCATTAAGTGGCTAAGCAGACTTAAACACGTGACTCAGCAGGCTTGACACCCGTGACTGAGCACACACGAATCTTGCAGCCCAGCAGACAATACTCCTGGAGCTGAGCAGGCAGGAATCACGCAGCTCAGCAGACAGTAATCAAGGAGCTGAGCAGGCACGAATCACGCAGCTCAGCAGGCACAATCCTGGAGCTGAGCAAGCAGGAATCACGCAGCTCAGCAGGCAATAATCAAGAAGCAGAGCAGGCAGGAATCAGGCAGCTCAGCAGCCAATAAGCAAGAAGCTAGCAGTCAGGAATCGCGCAGCTCAGCAGGCAATAATCATGGAGCTGAGCTGGCAGGAATCACGCAACTCAGCAGGCAATACTCACGGACCTGAGCAGGCAGGAATCACGCAACTTAGCAGGCAATAATAATTGGAGCTGAAGGCTGTAATGAACTGGATAAGCAGACTCTAATCACGTGATTCAGCCGGCTCCTCTCTGGGACTGAGCAGGCACTTATTATGCAGCTCAGCAAGCAAAAATCATGGAGCTGAGCAAGCAGGAATCACGCAGCTCAGCAGGCAATAATCATGGAGCTGAGCAAACAGGAATCACGCAGCTCAGCATGCAATAATCAAGAAGCTGAGCAGGCAGGAATCACGCAGCTCAGCAGGCAAAATATGGAGCTGAGCAAGCAGGAATCACGCAGCTCAGCAGGCAATAATCAAGAAGCTGAGCAGGCAGGAATCACGCAGCTTAGCAGGCAACAATCATGGAGCTGAGCAGACTGTAATGAAGTGGCTAAGCAGACTCTAATCACGTCACTCAGCCGGCTCCTAACCCGGTCTTGAGCAGGCACTAATCACGCAGCTGAGCAGGGACTAATCACACAGCTGATCAGGCACGAGTCAGGCAGCTGAGCAGGGATTAAGCATGCAGCTGAGCAAGCGCTAATCCCTTGATTCAGCAGACCCTGATCACGTGACTGAGCAGGCCCTGATCACGTGGCTGAGCATGCACTGATCACGTGACTGAGCATGCACTGATCACGTGACTGAGAGGCACTGATCACGTGACTGAGAGGCACTGATCACGTGACTGAGCATGCACTGATCACGTGACTGAGAGGCACTGATCACGTGACTGAGAGGCGCTGATCACGTGACTGAGGGGCGCTGATCACGTGACTGAGAGGCGCTGATCACGTGGCTATCATGCACTGATCACGTGCTTCAGGAGGCAATAATCAAAGAGCTGAGCAGGCACTAATCACTTGGCTAAGAGGGCACTAATCACGGAGAGGAGCAGGAAATCGTCAAGGAGCTGAGCAAACTGTAATGAAGTGGTTAAGCAGACTCTAAACACGTGACGCAGCAGGCTCTACACCCGTGACTGAGCAGACACAATTTGGGCAGCTCAGCAGACACCAATGGTGCAGCTCAGCAGACACAAATGGTGCAGCTCAGCAGACACCAATCATGCAGCTCAGCAGGCAATACTCATGGAGCTGAGCAGGCAGGAATCACTCAGCTCAGCAGGCAAAGATCAAGGAGCTGGAGCAGGCACGAATCTCGCAGCTCAGCTGGCAAAAATCAAGGAGCTGAGCAGACTGCCATTAAGTGGCTAAGCAGACTAAACACGTGACTCAGCAGGCATGGAGCTGAGCAGGCACGAATCTCGCAGCTCAGCAGGCAATAATCCTGGAGCTGAGCAAGCAGGAATCACGCAGCTCAGCAGGCAATAATCAAGAAGCAGAGCAGGCAGGAATCAGGCAGCTCAGCAGCCAATAAGCAAGAAGCTAGCAGTCAGGAATCGCGCAGCTCAGCAGGCAATAATCATGGAGCTGAGCTGGCAGGAATCACGCAACTCAGCAGGCAATACTCACGGACCTGAGCAGGCAGGAATCACGCAACTTAGCAGGCAATAATAATTGGAGCTGAAGGCTGTAATGAACTGGATAAGCAGACTCTAATCACGTGATTCAGCCGGCTCCTCTCTGGGGACTGAGCAGGCACTTATTATGCAGCTCAGCAAGCAAAAATCATGGAGCTGAGCAAGCAGGAATCACGCAGCTCAGCAGGCAATAATCATGGAGCTGAGCAAACAGGAATCACGCAGCTCAGCATGCAATAATCAAGAAGCTGAGCAGGCAGGAATCACGCAGCTCAGCAGGCAATAAACATGGAGCTGAGCAAGCAGGAATCACGCAGCTCAGCAGGCATAATCAAGAAGCTGAGCAGGCAGGAATCACAGCTTAGCAGGCAATAATCATGGAGCTGAGCAGACTGTAATGAAGTGGCTAAGCAGACTCTAATCACGCTCACTCAGCCGGCTCCTAACCCGGTCTTGAGCAGGCACTAATCACGCAGCTGAGCAGGGACTAATCACACAGCTGATCAGGCACGAGTCAGGCAGCTGAGCAGGGATTAAGCATGCAGCTGAGCAAGCGCCAATCCCTTGATTCAGCAGACCCTGATCACGTGACTGAGCAGGCCCTGATCACGTGGCTGAGCATGCACTGATCACGTGACTGAGCATGCACTGATCACGTGACTGAGAGGCACTGACCATGACTGAGAGGCACTGATCACGTGACTGAGCATGCACTGATCACGTGACTGAGAGGCACTGATCACGTGACTGAGAGGCGCTGATCACGTGACTGAGGGGCGCTGATCACGTGACTGAGAGGCGCTGATCACGTGGCTATCATGCACTGATCACGTGCTTCAGGAGGCAATAATCAAAGAGCTGAGCAGGCACTAATCACTTGGCTAAGAGGGCACTAATCACGGAGAGGAGCAGGAAATCGTCAAGGAGCTGAGCAAACTGTAATGAAGTGGTTAAGCAGACTCTAAACACGTGACGCAGCAGGCTCTACACCCGTGACTGAGCAGACACAATTTGGGCAGCTCAGCAGACACCAATGGTGCAGCTCAGCAGACACAAATGGTGCAGCTCAGCAGACACCAATCATGCAGCTCAGCAGGCAATACTCATGGAGCTGAGCAGGCAGGAATCATCTCAGCTCAGCAGGCAAAGATCAAGGAGCTGGAGCAGACTGCCATTAAGTGGCTAAGCAGACTTAAACACGTGACTCAGCAGGCTTGACACCCGTGACTGAGCACACACGAATCTTGCAGCCCAGCAGACAATACTCCTGGAGCTGAGCAGGCAGGAATCACGCAGCTCAGCAGACAGTAATCAAGGAGCTGAGCAGGCACGAATCACGCAGCTCAGCAGGCAACAATCCTGGAGCTGAGCAAGCAGGAATCACGCAGCTCAGCAGGCACAATCAAGAAGCAGAGCAGGCAGGAATCAGGCAGCTCAGCAGCCAATAAGCAAGAAGCTAGCAGTCAGGAATCGCGCAGCTCAGCAGGCAATAATCATGGAGCTGAGCTGGCAGGAATCACGCAACTCAGCAGGCAATACTCACGGACCTGAGCAGGCAGGAATCACGCAACTTAGCAGGCAATAATAATTGGAGCTGAAGGCTGTAATGAACTGGATAAGCAGACTCTAATCACGTGATTCAGCCGGCTCCTCTCTGGGGACTGAGCAGGCACTTATTATGCAGCTCAGCAAGCAAAAATCATGGAGCTGAGCAAGCAGGAATCACGCAGCTCAGCAGGCAACAATCATGGAGCTGAGCAAACAGGAATCACGCAGCTCAGCATGCAATAATCAAGAAGCTGAGCAGGCAGGAATCACGCAGCTCAGCAGGCAATAAATATGGAGCTGAGCAAGCAGGAATCACGCAGCTCAGCAGGCAATAATCAAGAAGCTGAGCAGGCAGGAATCACGCAGCTTAGCAGGCAATAATCATGGAGCTGAGCAGACTGTAATGAAGTGGCTAAGCAGACTCTAATCACGTCACTCAGCCGGCTCCTAACCCGGTCTTGAGCAGGCACTAATCACGCAGCTGAGCAGGGACTAATCACACAGCTGATCAGGCACGAGTCAGGCAGCTGAGCAGGGATTAAGCATGCAGCTGAGCAAGCGCTAATCCCTTGATTCAGCAGACCCTGATCACGTGACTGAGCAGGCCCTGATCACGTGGCTGAGCATGCACTGATCACGTGACTGAGCATGCACTGATCACGTGACTGAGAGGCACTGATCACGTGACTGAGAGGCACTGATCACGTGACTGAGCATGCACTGATCACGTGACTGAGAGGCACTGATCACGTGACTGAGAGGCGCTGATCACGTGACTGAGGGGCGCTGATCACGTGACTGAGAGGCGCTGATCACGTGGCTATCATGCACTGATCACGTGCTTCAGGAGGCAATAATCAAAGAGCTGAGCAGGCACTAATCACTTGGCTAAGAGGGCACTAATCACGGAGAGGAGCAGGAAATCGTCAAGGAGCTGAGCAAACTGTAATGAAGTGGTTAAGCAGACTCTAAACACGTGACGCAGCAGGCTCTACACCCGTGACTGAGCAGACACAATTTGGGCAGCTCAGCAGACACCAATGGTGCAGCTCAGCAGACACAAATGGTGCAGCTCAGCAGACACCAATCATGCAGCTCAGCAGGCATACTCATGGAGCTGAGCAGGCAGGAATCACTCAGCTCAGCAGGCAAAGATCAAGGAGCTGAGCAGACTGCCATCAAGTGGCTAAGCAGACTCTAAACACGTGACTCAGCAGGCTTGACACCCGTGACTGAGCACACACGAATCTTGCAGCCCAGCAGACAATACTCCTGGAGCTGAGCAGGCAGGAATCACGCAGCTCAGCAGACAGTAATCAAGGAGCTGAGCAGGCACGAATCACGCAGCTCAGCAGGCACAATCCTGGAGCTGAGAGCAGGGAATCACGCAGCTCAGCAGGCAATAATCAAGAAGCAGAGCAGGCAGGAACTGAGCAGCCTGAGCAGCCAATAAGCAAGAAGCTAGCATTGTGGGAATCGCGAGCTCAGCGAGGCATAATAAATCATGGAGCTGAGCTGGCAGGAATCACGT
>NW_026894516.1:0-115473 GCF_032452875.1 Bos javanicus
CGATCTTGCATGATCAGTCACGCTACTTCAGTCATATGGTTGCTACGCGATCATTCCATGACGAACACGTGAGCAGTGCATGATAGCCACGCGATGTGTGCATGAGTCACGTGAGCAGAGATGATCAGCCACGTGATCAGTGCATGAGTGCCACGTGATCAGTGCATGATATGTCACGTGACAGGTGTGTGATCAGCCACGTGAACAGTGCATGTTCAGCCACGTGATCAGTGCATGATAGCCACGTGATCAGTGCATGATCAGTTACGCGAGCAGTGTATGATCAGCCACGTGATCAGTGCATGGTCAGACACGTGGAACAGTGTATGATCAGCCACGTGATCAGTGCATGATATCCAAGCGATCAGTGCATGATCATCACGTGATCAGTGTATGATCAGCCACGCGAACAGTGCATGCTCAGTCACGTGATCTGGGCCTGCTGAGCTGCGTGATTACTGTCTGCTCATCTGCTTGACAATTGCCAGCTGAGCTGCACGATTCCTGCCTGTCATCTGCTTGACAATTGCCAGCTGTGCTGCGTAATTCCTGCCTGCTCAGCTGCTTGATTATTGCCAGCTGAGCAGCATGATTCCTCACACCTGAGTTCCATGATTATTGCCTGCTGACTGTTTGATTCGTGCCTACTCAGCTCTTTGTTTATTGCCTCCAGAGGCACATGATCAGTGTATGATAGCAAACATGATCAGCGCATGATCAGTCACATGATCAGCGCCATTAAGTCACGTGATCACTACATGATAGTCATGTGATCAGTCCATGCTCAGTCACGGTATCAGTGCATGATCAGCCACGTGATCAGTGCATGATCTGTCACAAGATTAGTGTATGATCATCCACGTGATCAGTGCACGGGCAGTCATGTGATCAGTGCATGATATAGACGTGAACAGTGCATGATCAGTCTCGTGATCAGTGCATGATAGCCACGTGATCAGTGCATGATCAGTCACCTGATGGGTGTATGATCATTCACGTGACCTGTACATGGTAGCTACATGATCATTGCATGATCAGCCACGTGAGTAGTTCATGATAGCCACGTGATCACTGCATGATCAGTCACGTGATCAGTGCATGATCAGTCACGTGACCAGTACATGGTAGCTGCGCGATCATGGCATGATCAGCCACGTGAGCAGTGCATGATAGCCACGCGATCAGTGCATGATCAGACACGAGATCAGTGCATGATCAGTCACGTGATCAGTGCATGATCAGCCACGTGATCAGTGCATGACCAGGCACGGATCAGTGTATGTCCAGCCAAGTGATCAGTGCATGATAGCCACGTGATCAGTGCATGATCAGTCACGTGATCAGTGCATGATCAGTTACGTGATCAGTGTATGATCAGCCACGTGATCAGTGCATGATCAGCCACATGATCAGTGCATGATCAATTACGTGACCAGTGCATGATCAGTCACGTGACCAGTACATGGTAGCCACGGATCATTGCCTGATCAGCCACGTGATCAGTGCATGATAGCCACGCTGATCAGTGCATGATAGCCACGTGATCAGTGCATGATCAGTCATGTGATACGTGTGTGATCAGCCACATGATCAGTGCATGATATCCACGTGATCAGTGCATGACAGCCACGTGATCAGTGCATGAGAGCCACGGATCAGTGCATGATCAGTCACGTGATACATGTGTGATCAGCCACGTGATCAGTGCATGATGAGCCACGTGATCAGTGCAGGATCAATTACGTGATCAGTGCATGATCAGTCACGTGACCAGTACATGGTTGCTACGTGATCGCTGCATGATCAGCCACGTGAGCAGAGCATGATAGCCACGTGGTCAGTGCATGATCAGTCACGTGATCAGTACATGATCAGTCACGTGAACAGTGCATGATCATTTACGTGATCTTTGCATGATCAGTCACGCTACCAGTATATGGTTGCTACGTGATCATTCCATGACGCAGCCACGTGAGCAGTGCATGATAGCCACGTGATGTGTGCATGAGTTACGTGAGCAGAGTATGATCAGCCACGTGATCAGTGCATGAGTGCCACGTGATCAGTGCATGATATGTCACGGGACAGGTGTGTGATCAGCCACGTGAACAGTGCATGTTCAGCCACGTGATCAGTGCATGATAGCCACGTGATCAGTGCATGATCAGTTACGTGAGCAGTGTATGATCAGCCACGTGATCAGTGCATGGTCAGACACGTGAACAGTGCATGATCAGCCACGTGATCAGTGCATGATATCCAAGTGATCAGTGCATGATCATCACGTGATCAGTGTATGATCAGCCACGTGAACAGTGCATGCTCAGTCACGTGATCTGGGCCTGCTGAGCTGCGTGATTACTGTCTGCTCATCTGCTTGACAATTGCCAGCTGAGCTGCACGATTCCTGCCTGTCATCTGCTTGACAATTGCCAGCTGTGCTGCGTAATTCCTGCCTGCTCAGCTGCTTGATTATTGCCAGCTGAGCAGCATGATTCCTCACACCTGAGTTCCATGATTATTGCCTGCTGACTGTTTGATTCGTGCCTACTCAGCTCTTTGTTTATTGCCTCCAGAGGCACATGATCAGTGTATGATAGCAAACATGATCAGCGATGATCAGTCACATGATCAGCGCCATTAAGTCACGTGATCACTACATGATAGTCATGTGATCAGTCCATGCTCAGTCACGGTATCAGTGCATGATCAGCCACGTGATCAGTGCATGATCTGTCACAAGATTAGTGTATGATCATCCACGTGATCAGTGCACGGGCAGTCATGTGATCAGTGCATGATATAGACGTGAACAGTGCATGATCAGTCTCGTGATCAGTGCATGATAGCCACGTGATCAGTGCATGATCAGTCACCTGATGGGTGTATGATCATTCACGTGACCTGTACATGGTAGCTACATGATCATTGCATGATCAGCCACGTGAGTAGTGCATGATAGCCACGTGATCACTGCATGATCAGTCACGTGATCAGTGCATGATCAGTCATGTGACCAGGACATGGTAGCGCGTGATCATGGCATGATCAGCCACGTGAGCAGTGCATGATAGCCACGTGATCAGTGCATGATCAGACACGAGATCAGTGCATGATCAGTCACGTGATCAGTGCATGATCAGCCACGTGATCAGTGCATGACCAGGCACGTGATCAGTGTATGTCCAGCCACGTGATCAGTGCATGATAGCCACGTGATCAGTGCATGATCAGTCACGTGATCAGTGCATGATCAGTCACGTGATCAGTGCGATCAGCCACGTGATCAGTGCATGATCAGCCACGTGATCAGTGCATGATCAATTACGTGATCAGTGCATGATCAGTCACGTGACCAGTACATGGTAGCCACGTGATCATTGCCTGATCAGCCACGTGATCAGTGCATGATAGCCACGTGATCAGTGCATGATCAGCCACGTGATCAGTGCATGATCAGCCACGTGATCAGTGCATGATCAGCCACGTGATCAGTGCATGATCAGCCACGTGATCAGTGCATGATAGCCACGTGATCAGTGCATGATCAGCCACGTGATCAGTGCATGATAGCCACGTGATCAGTGCATGATCAGCCACGTGATCAGTGCATGATCAGTCACGTGATATCAGTGCATGATCAGCCACGTGATCAGTGCATGATCAGCCACGTGATCAGTGCATGATCAGCCACGTGATCAGTGCATGATCAGCCACGTGATCAGTGCATGATCAGTCACGTGATCAGTGTGCATGATCAGCCACGTGATCAGTGCATGATAGCCACGTGATCAGTGCATGATCAGTCACGCTGATCAGTGCATGATCAGCCACGTGATCAGTGCATGATCAGCCACGTGATCAGTGCATGATCAGCCGCGTGATCAGTGCATGACAGCCACGTGATCAGTGCATGATCACGTGATCAGTGCATGATCAGCCACGTGATCAGTGCATGATCAGCCACGTGATCAGTGCATGATCAGCCACGTGATCAGTGCATGATCAGCCACGTGATCAGTGCATGATCAGCCACGTGATCAGTGCATGATCAGTCACGTGATCAGTGCATGATCAGTCACGTGACTGCATGAATGCCGGATCAGTGCATGATCAGCCACGTGATCAGTGCATGATCAGCCACGTGATCAGTGCATGATCAGTCACGTGATCAGTGCATGGCATCAGTCACGTGATCACGTGCATGATCAGCCACGTGATCAGTGCATGATAGTCACGTGATCAGTGCATGATCAGCCACGTGATCAGTGCATGATAGCCACGTGATCAGTGCATGATCAGTCACGGATCAGTGCATGATCAGCCACGTGATCAGTGCATGATCAGCCACGTGATCAGTGCATGATCAGTCACGTGATCAGTGCATGATCAGTCACGTGACCAGTGCATGGTAGCCACGTGATCAGTGCATGATCAGCCACGTGAGCAGTGCATGATCAGCCACGTGATCAGTGCATGATCAGTCACGTGATCAGTGCATGATCAGTCACGTGATCAGTGCATGATCAGCCGCGTGACCAGTGCATGATCAGCCACGTGATCAGTGCATGATCAGCCACGTGATCAGTGCATGATCAGCCACGTGATCAGTGCATGATCAGTCACGTGATCAGTGCATGATCAGCCACGTGATCAGTGCATGATCAGGCACGTGATCAGTGCATGTCCAGCCAAGTGATCAGTGCATGATAGCCACGCGATCAGTGCATGATCAGTCACGTGATCAGTGCATGATCAGTTACGTGATCAGTGTATGATCAGCCACGTGATCAGTGCATGATCAGCCACGTGATCAGTGCATGATCAATCACGTGATCAGTGCATGATCAGTCACGTGACCAGTACATGGTAGCCACGTGATCATTGCCTGACAGCCAGCGTGATCAGTGCATGATAGCCACGTGATCAGTGCATGATAGCCACGTGATCAGTGCATGATCAGTCATGTGATACGTGGATCAGCCACGTGATCAGTGCATGATATCCACGTGATCAGTGCATGACAGCCACGTGATCAGTGCATGAGAGCCACGGGATCAGTGCATGATCAGTCACGGATACATGTGTGATCAGCCACGTGATCAGTGCATGATGAGCCACGTGATCAGTGCAGGATCAATTACGTGATCAGTGCATGATCAGTCACGTGACCAGTACATGGTTGCTACGTGATCGCTGCATGATCAGCCACGTGAGCAGAGCATGATAGCCACGTGGTCAGTGCATGATCAGTCACGTGATCAGTACATGATCAGTCACGTGAACAGTGCATGATCATTTACGTGATCTTTGCATGATCAGTCACGTTACCAGTATATGGTTGCATGTGATCATTCCATGACGAGCCACGTGAGCAGTGCATGAGAGCCACGTGATGTGTGCATGAGTTACGTGAGCAGAGTATGATCAGCCACGTGATCAGTGCATGAGTGCCACGTGATCAGTGCATGATATGTCACGTGACAGGTGTGTGCTCAGCCACGTGAACAGTGCATGTTCAGCCACGTGATCAGTGCATGATAGCCACGTGATCAGTGCATGATCAGTTACGTGAGCAGTGTATGATCAGCCACGTGATCAGTGCATGGTCAGACACGTGAACAGTGTATGATCAGCCACGTGATCAGTGCATGATATCCAAGTGATCAGTGCATGATCATCACGTGATCAGTGTATGATCAGCCACGTGAACAGTGCATGCTCAGTCACATGATCTGGGCCTGCTGAGCTGCGTGATTACTGTCTGCTCATCTGCTTGACAATTGCCAGCTGAGCTGCACGATTCCTGCCTGTCATCTGCTTGACAATTGCCAGCTGTGCTGCGTAATTCCTGCCTGCTCAGCTGCTTGATTATTGCCAGCTGAGCAGCATGATTCCTCACACCTGAGTTCCATGATTATTGCCTGCTGACTGTTTGATTCGTGCCTACTCAGCTCTTTGTTTATTGCCTCCAGAGGCACATGATCAGTGTATGATAGCAAACATGATCAGCGATGATCAGTCACATGATCAGCGCCATTAAGTCACGTGATCACTACATGATAGTCATGTGATCAGTCCATGCTCAGTCACGGTATCAGTGCATGATCAGCCACGTGATCAGTGCATGATCTGTCACAAGATTAGTGTATGATCATCCACGTGATCAGTGCACGGGCAGTCATGTGATCAGTGCATGATATAGACGTGAACAGTGCATGATCAGTCTCGTGATCAGTGCATGATAGCCACGTGATCAGTGCATGATCAGTCACCTGATGGGTGTATGATCATTCACGTGACCTGTACATGGTAGCTACATGATCATTGCATGATCAGCCACGTGAGTAGTTCATGATAGCCACGTGATCACTGCATGATCAGTCACGTGATCAGTGCATGATCAGTCATGTGACCAGTACATGGTAGCTGCGTGATCATGGCATGATCAGCCACGTGAGCAGTGCATGATAGCCACGTGATCAGTGCATGATCAGACACGAGATCAGTGCATGATCAGTCACGTGATCAGTGCATGATCAGCCACGTGATCAGTGCATGACCAGGCACGTGATCAGTGTATGTCCAGCCAAGTGATCAGTGCATGATAGCCACGTGATCAGTGCATGATCAGTCACGGATCAGTGCATGATCAGTTATGTGATCAGTGCATGATCAGCCACGTGATCAGTGCATGATCAGCCACATGATCAGTGCATGATCAATTACGTGATCAGTGCATGATCAGTCACGTGACCAGTACATGGTAGCTACGCGATCATTGCCTGATCAGCCACGTGATCAGTGCATGATAGCCACGTGATCAGTGCATGATAGCCACGTGATCAGTGCATGATCAGTCATGTGATACGGTGTGATCAGCCACGTGATCAGTGCATGATATCCACGTGATCAGTGCATGACAGCCACGTGATCAGTGCATGAGAGCCACGGGATCAGTGCATGATCAGTCACGTGATACATGTGTGATCAGCCACGTGATCAGTGCATGATGAGCCACGTGATCAGTGCAGGATCAATTACGTGATCAGTGCATGATCAGTCACGTGACCAGTACATGGTTGCTACGTGATCGCTGCATGATCAGCCACGTGAGCAGAGCATGATAGCCACGTGGTCAGTGCATGATCAGTCACGTGATCAGTACATGATCAGTCACGTGAACAGTGCATGATCATTTACGTGATCTTTGCATGATCAGTCACGTTACCAGTATATGGTTGCTACGCGATCATTCCATGACGAGCCACGTGAGCAGTGCATGATAGCCACGTGATGTGTGCATGAGTTACGTGAGCAGAGTATGATCAGCCACGTGATCAGTGCATGAGTGCCACGTGATCAGTGCATGATATGTCACGTGACAGGTGTGTGATCAGCCACGTGAACAGTGCATGTTCAGCCACGTGATCAGTGCATGATAGCCACGTGATCAGTGCATGATCAGTTACGTGAGCAGTGTATGATCAGCCACGTGATCAGTGCATGGTCAGACACGTGAACAGTGTATGATCAGCCACGTGATCAGTGCATGATATCCAAGTGATCAGTGCATGATCATCACGTGATCAGTGTATGATCAGCCACGTGAACAGTGCATGCTCAGTCACGTGATCTGGGCCTGCTGAGCTGCGTGATTACTGTCTGCTCATCTGCTTGACAATTGCCAGCTGAGCTGCACGATTCCTGCCTGTCATCTGCTTGACAATTGCCAGCTGTGCTGCGTAATTCCTGCCTGCTCAGCTGCTTGATTATTGCCAGCTGAGCAGCATGATTCCTCACACCTGAGTTCCATGATTATTGCCTGCTGACTGTTTGATTCGTGCCTACTCAGCTCTTTGTTTATTGCCTCCAGAGGCACATGATCAGTGTATGATAGCAAACATGATCAGCGCATGATCAGTCACATGATCAGCGCCATTAAGTCACGTGATCACTACATGATAGTCATGTGATCAGTCCATGCTCAGTCACGGTATCAGTGCATGATCAGCCACGTGATCAGTGCATGATCTGTCACAAGATTAGTGTATGATCATCCACGTGATCAGTGCACGGGCAGTCATGTGATCAGTGCATGATATAGACGTGAACAGTGCATGATCAGTCTCGTGATCAGTGCATGATAGCCACGTGATCAGTGCATGATCAGTCACCTGATGGGTGTATGATCATTCACGTGACCTGTACATGGTAGCTACATGATCATTGCATGATCAGCCACGTGAGTAGTTCATGATAGCCACGTGATCACTGCATGATCAGTCACGTGATCAGTGCATGATCAGTCATGTGACCAGTACATGGTAGCTGCGTGATCATGGCATGATCAGCCACGTGAGCAGTGCATGATAGCCACGTGATCAGTGCATGATCAGACACGAGATCAGTGCATGATCAGTCACGTGATCAGTGCATGATCAGCCACGTGATCAGTGCATGACCAGGCACGTGATCAGTGTATGTCCAGCCAAGTGATCAGTGCATGATAGCCACGTGATCAGTGCATGATCAGTCACGTGATCAGTGCATGATCAGTTATGTGATCAGTGTATGATCAGCCACGTGATCAGTGCATGATCAGCCACATGATCAGTGCATGATCAATTACGTGATCAGTGCATGATCAGTCACGTGACCAGTACATGGTAGCTACGTGATCATTGCCTGATCAGCCACGTGATCAGTGCATGATAGCCACGTGATCAGTGCATGATAGCCACGTGATCAGTGCATGATCAGTCATGTGATACGTGTGTGATCAGCCACGTGATCAGTGCATGATATCCACGTGATCAGTGCATGACAGCCACGTGATCAGTGCATGAGAGCCACGGATCAGTGCATGATCAGTCACGTGATACATGTGTGATCAGCCACGTGATCAGTGCATGATGAGCCACGTGATCAGTGCAGGATCAATTACGTGATCAGTGCATGATCAGTCACGTGACCAGTACATGGTTGCTACGTGATCGCTGCATGATCAGCCACGTGAGCAGAGCATGATAGCCACGTGGTCAGTGCATGATCAGTCACGTGATCAGTACATGATCAGTCACGTGAACAGTGCATGATCATTTACGTGATCTTTGCATGATCAGTCACGTTACCAGTATATGGTTACTGCGGATCATTCCATGACGAGCCACGTGAGCAGTGCATGATAGCCACGTGATGTGTGCATGAGTTACGTGAGCAGAGTATGATCAGCCACGTGATCAGTGCATGAGTGCCACGTGATCAGTGCATGATATGTCACGGACAGGTGTGTGATCAGCCACGTGAACAGTGCATGTTCAGCCACGTGATCAGTGCATGATAGCCACGTGATCAGTGCATGATCAGTTACGTGAGCAGTGTATGATCAGCCACGTGATCAGTGCATGATCAGACACGTGATCAGTGTATGATCAGCCACGTGAACTGTGCATGCTCAGTCACGTGATCTGGGCCTGCTGAGCGTGCGTGATTACTGTCTGCTCATCTGCTTGACAATTGCCAGCTGAGCTGCACGATTCCTGCCTGTCATCTGCTTGACAATTGCCAGCTGTGCTGCGTAATTCCTGCCTGCTCAGCTGCTTGATTATTGCCAGCTGAGCAGCATGATTCCTCACACCTGAGTTCCATGATTATTGCCTGCTGACTGTTTGATTCGTGCCTACTCAGCTCTTTGTTTATTGCCTCCAGAGGCACATGATCAGTGTATGATAGCAAACATGATCAGCGATGATCAGTCACATGATCAGCGCCATTAAGTCACGTGATCACTACATGATAGTCATGTGATCAGTCCATGCTCAGTCACGGTATCAGTGCATGATCAGCCACGTGATCAGTGCATGATCTGTCACAAGATTAGTGTATGATCATCCACGTGATCAGTGCACGGGCAGTCATGTGATCAGTGCATGATATAGACGTGAACAGTGCATGATCAGTCTCGTGATCAGTGCATGATAGCCACGTGATCAGTGCATGATCAGTCACCTGATGGGTGTATGATCATTCACGTGACCTGTACATGGTAGCTACATGATCATTGCATGATCAGCCACGTGAGTAGTTCATGATAGCCACGTGATCACTGCATGATCAGTCACGTGATCAGTGCATGATCAGTCACGTGACCAGTACATGGTAGCCATGCGTGATCATGGCATGATCAGCCACGTGAGCAGTGCATGATAGCCACGTGATCAGTGCATGATCAGACACGTGATCAGTGCATGATCAGTCACGTGATCAGTGCATGATCAGCCACGTGATCAGTGCATGATCAGTCACGTGATCAGTATATGGTAGCTACGTGATCATTGCATGACGAGCCACGTGATCAGTGCATGATAGCCACGTGATCAGTGCATGAGTTACGTGATCAGTGTATGATCAGCCACGTGATCAGTGCATGAGTGCCACGTGATCAGTGCATGATATGTCACGTGATCAGGTGCGTGATCAGCCACGTGAACAGTGCATGATCAGCCACGTGATCAGTGCATGATAGCCACGTGATCAGTGCATGATCAGTTACGTGAGCAGTGCATGATCAGCCACGTGATCAGTGCATGGTCAGACACGTGAACAGTGTATGATCAGCCACGTGATCAGTGCATGATAGCCACGTGATCAGTGCATGATCATCACGTGATCAGTGCATGATCAGCCACGTGAACAGTGCATGCTCAGTCACGTGATCTGGCCTGCTGAGCTGCGTGATTACTGTCTGCTCATCTGCTTGACAATTGCCAGCTGAGCTGCACGATTCCTGCCTGTCATCTGCTTGACAATTGCCAGCTGTGCTGCGTAATTCCTGCCTGCTCAGCTGCTTGATTATTGCCAGCTGAGCAGCATGATTCCTCACACCTGAGTTCCATGATTATTGCCTGCTGACTGTTTGATTCGTGCCTACTCAGCTCTTTGTTTATTGCCTCCAGAGGCACATGATCAGTGTATGATAGCAAACATGATCAGCGCATGATCAGTCACATGATCAGCGCCATTAAGTCACGTGATCACTACATGATAGTCATGTGATCAGTCCATGCTCAGTCACGGTATCAGTGCATGATCAGCCACGTGATCAGTGCATGATCTGTCACAAGATTAGTGTATGATCATCCACGCGATCAGTGCACGGGCAGTCATGTGATCAGTGCATGATATAGACGTGAACAGTGCATGATCAGTCTCGTGATCAGTGCATGATAGCCACGTGATCAGTGCATGATCAGTCACCTGATGGGTGTATGATCATTCACGTGACCTGTACATGGTAGCTACATGATCATTGCATGATCAGCCACGTGAGTAGTGCATGATAGCCACGTGATCACTGCATGATCAGTCACGTGATCAGTGCATGATCAGTCATGTGACCAGTACATGGTAGCTGCGTGATCATGGCATGATCAGCCACGTGAGCAGTGCATGATAGCCACGTGATCAGTGCATGATCAGACACGAGATCAGTGCATGATCAGTCACGTGATCAGTGCATGATCAGCCACGTGATCAGTGCATGACCAGGCACGTGATCAGTGTATGTCCAGCCAAGTGATCAGTGCATGATAGCCACGGATCAGTGCATGATCAGTCACGTGATCAGTGCATGATCAGTTACGTGATCAGTGCATGATCAGCCACGTGATCAGTGCATGATCAGCCACGTGATCAGTGCATGATCAGTTACGTGATCAGTGCATGATCAGTCACGTGACCAGTACATGGTAGCGTGATCATTGCCTGATCAGCCACGCGATCAGTGCATGATAGCCACGATCAGTGCATGATAGTCACGTGATCAGTGCATGATCAGTCACGTGATCCGCATGATAGTCACGTGATCAGTGCATGATAGCCACGTGATCAGTGCATGACAGCCACGTGATCAGTGCATGATAGTCACGGATCAGTGCATGATCAGTCACGTGATCAGTGCATGATCAGCCACGGATCAGTGCATGATAGCCACGTGATCAGTGCATGATCAATTACGATCAGTGCATGATCAGTCACGTGATCAGTGCATGGTAGCCACGTGATCAGTGCCTGATCAGCCACGTGATCAGTGCATGATAGCCACGATCAGTGCATGATAGCCACGTGATCATGATCAGTCATGTGACGTGTGTGATCAGCCACGTGATCAGTGCATGATATCCACGTGATCAGTGCATGACAGCCACGTGATCAGTGCATGAGAGCCACGTGATCAGTGCATGATCAGTCACGTGATACATGTGTGATCAGCCACGTGATCAGTGCATGATGAGCCACGGATCAGTGCAGGATCAATTACGCGATCAGTGCATGATCAGTCACGTGACCAGTACATGGTTGCTACGTGATCGCTGCATGATCAGCCACGTGAGCAGAGCATGATAGCCACGTGGTCAGTGCATGATCAGTCACGTGATCAGTACATGATCAGTCACGTGAACAGTGCATGATCATTTACGTGATCTTTGCATGATCAGTCACGCACCAGTATATGGTTGCTACGCGATCATTCCATGACGAGCCACGTGAGCAGTGCATGATAGCCACGGATGTGTGCATGAGTTACGTGAGCAGAGTATGATCAGCCACGTGATCAGTGCATGAGTGCCACGTGATCAGTGCATGATATGTCACGTGACAGGTGTGTGATCAGCCACGTGAACAGTGCATGTTCAGCCACGTGATCAGTGCATGATAGCCACGTGATCAGTGCATGATCAGTCACGTGAGCAGTGTATGATCAGCCACGTGATCAGTGCATGGTCAGACACGTGAACAGTGCATGATCAGCCACGTGATCAGTGCATGATCATCACGTGATCAGTGCATGATCAGCCACGTGAACAGTGCATGCTCAGTCACGTGATCTGGCCTGCTGAGCTGCGTGATTACTGTCTGCTCATCTGCTTGACAATTGCCAGCTGAGCTGCACGATTCCTGCCTGTCATCTGCTTGACAATTGCCAGCTGTGCTGCGTAATTCCTGCCTGCTCAGCTGCTTGATTATTGCCAGCTGAGCAGCATGATTCCTCACACCTGAGTTCCATGATTATTGCCTGCTGACTGTTTGATTCGTGCCTACTCAGCTCTTTGTTTATTGCCTCCAGAGGCACATGATCAGTGTATGATAGCAAACATGATCAGCGCATGATCAGTCACATGATCAGCGCCATTAAGTCACGTGATCACTACATGATAGTCATGTGATCAGTCCATGCTCAGTCACGGTATCAGTGCATGATCAGCCACGTGATCAGTGCATGATCTGTCACAAGATTAGTGTATGATCATCCACGTGATCAGTGCACGGGCAGTCATGTGATCAGTGCATGATATAGACGTGAACAGTGCATGATCAGTCTCGTGATCAGTGCATGATAGCCACGTGATCAGTGCATGATCAGTCACCTGATGGGTGTATGATCATTCACGTGACCTGTACATGGTAGCTACATGATCATTGCATGATCAGCCACGTGAGTAGTTCATGATAGCCACGTGATCACTGCATGATCAGTCACGTGATCAGTGCATGATCAGTCATGTGACCAGTACATGGTAGCTGCGTGATCATGGCATGATCAGCCACGTGAGCAGTGCATGATAGCCACGTGATCAGTGCATGATCAGACACGTAGATCAGTGCATGATCAGTCACGTGATCAGTGCATGATCAGCCACGTGATCAGTGCATGACCAGGCACGTGATCAGTGTATGTCCAGCCAAGTGATCAGTGCATGATAGCCACGTGATCAGTGCATGATCAGTCACGTGATCAGTGCATGATCAGTTATGTGATCAGTGTATGATCAGCCACGTGATCAGTGCATGATCAGCCACATGATCAGTGCATGATCAATTACGTGATCAGTGCATGATCAGTCACGTGACCAGTACATGGTAGCTACGTGATCATTGCCTGATCAGCCACGTGATCAGTGCATGATAGCCACGTGATCAGTGCATGATAGCCACGTGATCAGTGCATGATCAGTCATGTGATACGTGTGTGATCAGCCACGTGATCAGTGCATGATATCCACGTGATCAGTGCATGACAGCCACGTGATCAGTGCATGAGAGCCACGGATCAGTGCATGATCAGTCACGTGATACATGTGTGATCAGCCACGTGATCAGTGCATGATGAGCCACGTGATCAGTGCAGGATCAATTACGTGATCAGTGCATGATCAGTCACGTGACCAGTACATGGTTGCTACGTGATCGTTGCATGATCAGCCACGTGAGCAGAGCATGATAGCCACGTGGTCAGTGCATGATCAGTCACGTGATCAGTACATGATCAGTCACGTGAACAGTGCATGATCATTTACGTGATCTTTGCATGATCAGTCACGTTACCAGTATATGGTTGCTACGCGATCATTCCATGACGAGCCACGTGAGCAGTGCATGATAGCCACGTGATGTGTGCATGAGTTATGAGCAGAGTATGATCAGCCACGTGATCAGTGCATGAGTGCCACGTGATCAGTGCATGATATGTCACGTGACAGGTGTGTGATCAGCCACGTGAACAGTGCATGTTCAGCCACGTGATCAGTGCATGATAGCCACGTGATCAGTGCATGATCAGTTACGTGAGCAGTGTATGATCAGCCACGTGATCAGTGCATGGTCAGACACGTGAACAGTGTATGATCAGCCACGTGATCAGTGCATGATCATCACGTGATCAGTGTATGATCAGCCACGTGAACAGTGCATGCTCAGTCACGTGATCTGGGCCTGCTGAGCTGCGTGATTACTGTCTGCTCATCTGCTTGACAATTGCCAGCTGAGCTGCACGATTCCTGCCTGTCATCTGCTTGACAATTGCCAGCTGTGCTGCGTAATTCCTGCCTGCTCAGCTGCTTGATTATTGCCAGCTGAGCAGCATGATTCCTCACACCTGAGTTCCATGATTATTGCCTGCTGACTGTTTGATTCGTGCCTACTCAGCTCTTTGTTTATTGCCTCCAGAGGCACATGATCAGTGTATGATAGCAAACATGATCAGCGCATGATCAGTCACATGATCAGCGCCATTAAGTCACGTGATCACTACATGATAGTCATGTGATCAGTCCATGCTCAGTCACGGTATCAGTGCATGATCAGCCACGTGATCAGTGCATGATCTGTCACAAGATTAGTGTATGATCATCCACGTGATCAGTGCATGGCAGTCATGTGATCAGTGCATGATATAGACGTGAACAGTGCATGATCAGTCTCGTGATCAGTGCATGATAGCCACGTGATCAGTGCATGATCAGTCACCTGATGGGTGTATGATCATTCACGTGACCTGTACATGGTAGCTACATGATCATTGCATGATCAGCCACGTGAGTAGTTCATGATAGCCACGTGATCACTGCATGATCAGTCACGTGATCAGTGCATGATCAGTCATGTGACCAGTACATGGTAGCTGCGTGATCATGGCATGATCAGCCACGTGAGCAGTGCATGATAGCCACGTGATCAGTGCATGATCAGACACGTAGATCAGTGCATGATCAGTCACGTGATCAGTGCATGATCAGCCACGTGATCAGTGCATGACCAGGCACGTGATCAGTGTATGTCCAGCCAAGTGATCAGTGCATGATAGCCACGTGATCAGTGCATGATCAGTCACGTGATCAGTGCATGATCAGTTATGTGATCAGTGTATGATCAGCCACGTGATCAGTGCATGATCAGCCACATGATCAGTGCATGATCAATTACGTGATCAGTGCATGATCAGTCACGTGACCAGTACATGGTAGCTACGTGATCATTGCCTGATCAGCCACGTGATCAGTGCATGATAGCCACGTGATCAGTGCATGATAGCCACGTGATCAGTGCATGATCAGTCATGTGATACGTGTGTGATCAGCCACGTGATCAGTGCATGATATCCACGTGATCAGTGCATGACAGCCACGTGATCAGTGCATGAGAGCCACGGGATCAGTGCATGATCAGTCACGTGATACATGTGTGATCAGCCACGTGATCAGTGCATGATGAGCCACGTGATCAGTGCAGGATCAATTACGTGATCAGTGCATGATCAGTCACGTGACCAGTACATGGTTGCTACGTGATCGTTGCATGATCAGCCACGTGAGCAGAGCATGATAGCCACGTGGTCAGTGCATGATCAGTCACGTGATCAGTACATGATCAGTCACGTGAACAGTGCATGATCATTTACGTGATCTTTGCATGATCAGTCACGTTACCAGTATATGGTTGCTACGTGATCATTCCATGACGAGCCACGTGAGCAGTGCATGATAGCCACGTGATGTGTGCATGAGTTACGTGAGCAGAGTATGATCAGCCACGTGATCAGTGCATGAGTGCCACGTGATCAGTGCATGATATGTCACGTGACAGGTGTGTGATCAGCCACGTGAACAGTGCATGTTCAGCCACGTGATCAGTGCATGATAGCCACGTGATCAGTGCATGATCAGTTACGTGAGCAGTGTATGATCAGCCACGTGATCAGTGCATGGTCAGACACGTGAACAGTGCATGATCAGCCACGTGATCAGTGCATGATCATCACGTGATCAGTGTATGATCAGCCACGTGAACAGTGCATGCTCAGTCACGTGATCTGGGCCTGCTGAGCTGCGTGATTACTGTCTGCTCATCTGCTTGACAATTGCCAGCTGAGCTGCACGATTCCTGCCTGTCATCTGCTTGACAATTGCCAGCTGTGCTGCGTAATTCCTGCCTGCTCAGCTGCTTGATTATTGCCAGCTGAGCAGCATGATTCCTCACACCTGAGTTCCATGATTATTGCCTGCTGACTGTTTGATTCGTGCCTACTCAGCTCTTTGTTTATTGCCTCCAGAGGCACATGATCAGTGTATGATAGCAAACATGATCAGCGCATGATCAGTCACATGATCAGCGCCATTAAGTCACGTGATCACTACATGATAGTCATGTGATCAGTCCATGCTCAGTCACGGTATCAGTGCATGATCAGCCACGTGATCAGTGCATGATCTGTCACAAGATTAGTGTATGATCATCCACGTGATCAGTGCACGGGCAGTCATGTGATCAGTGCATGATATAGACGTGAACAGTGCATGATCAGTCTCGTGATCAGTGCATGATAGCCACGTGATCAGTGCATGATCAGTCACCTGATGGGTGTATGATCATTCACGTGACCTGTACATGGTAGCTACATGATCATTGCATGATCAGCCACGTGAGTAGTTCATGATAGCCACGTGATCACTGCATGATCAGTCACGTGATCAGTGCATGATCAGTCATGTGACCAGTACATGGTAGCTGCGTGATCATGGCATGATCAGCCACGTGAGCAGTGCATGATAGCCACGTGATCAGTGCATGATCAGACACGAGATCAGTGCATGATCAGTCACGTGATCAGTGCATGATCAGCCACGTGATCAGTGCATGACCAGGCACGTGATCAGTGCATGTCCAGCCAAGTGATCAGTGCATGATAGCCACGTGATCAGTGCATGATCAGTCACGTGATCAGTGCATGATCAGTTATGTGATCAGTGTATGATCAGCCACGTGATCAGTGCATGATCAGCCACATGATCAGTGCATGATCAATTACGTGATCAGTGCATGATCAGTCACGTGACCAGTACATGGTAGCCACGATCAGCCATGATCAGCCACGTGATCAGTGCATGATAGCCACGTGATCAGTGCATGATCAGTCATGTGATACGTGTGTGATCAGCCACGTGATCAGTGCATGATATCCACGTGATCAGTGCATGACAGCCACGTGATCAGTGCATGAGAGCCACGTGATCAGTGCATGATCAGTCACGTGATACATGTGTGATCAGCCACGTGATCAGTGCATGATGAGCCACGTGATCAGTGCAGGATCAATTACGTGATCAGTGCATGATCAGTCACGTGACCAGTACATGGTTGCTACGATCGTGCATGATCAGCCACGTGAGCAGAGCATGATAGCCACGTGGTCAGTGCATGATCAGTCACGTGATCAGTACATGATCAGTCACGTGAACAGTGCATGATCATTTACGTGATCTTTGCATGATCAGTCACGTTACCAGTATATGGTTGCTACGTGATCATTCCATGACGAGCCACGTGAGCAGTGCATGATAGCCACGTGATGTGTGCATGAGTTACGTGAGCAGAGTATGATCAGCCACGTGATCAGTGCATGAGTGCCACGTGATCAGTGCATGATATGTCACGTGACAGTGTGTGATCAGCCACGTGAACAGTGCATGTTCAGCCACGTGATCAGTGCATGATAGCCACGTGATCAGTGCATGATCAGTTACGTGAGCAGTGTATGATCAGCCACGTGATCAGTGCATGGTCAGACACGTGAACAGTGTATGATCAGCCACGTGATCAGTGCATGATCATCACGTGATCAGTGTATGATCAGCCACGTGAACAGTGCATGCTCAGTCACGTGATCTGGGCCTGCTGAGCTGCGTGATTACTGTCTGCTCATCTGCTTGACAATTGCCAGCTGAGCTGCACGATTCCTGCCTGTCATCTGCTTGACAATTGCCAGCTGTGCTGCGTAATTCCTGCCTGCTCAGCTGCTTGATTATTGCCAGCTGAGCAGCATGATTCCTCACACCTGAGTTCCATGATTATTGCCTGCTGACTGTTTGATTCGTGCCTACTCAGCTCTTTGTTTATTGCCTCCAGAGGCACATGATCAGTGTATGATAGCAAACATGATCAGCGCATGATCAGTCACATGATCAGCGCCATTAAGTCACGTGATCACTACATGATAGTCATGTGATCAGTCCATGCTCAGTCACGGTATCAGTGCATGATCAGCCACGTGATCAGTGCATGATCTGTCACAAGATTAGTGTATGATCATCCACGTGATCAGTGCACGGGCAGTCATGTGATCAGTGCATGATATAGACGTGAACAGTGCATGATCAGTCTCGTGATCAGTGCATGATAGCCACGTGATCAGTGCATGATCAGTCACCTGATGGGTGCATGATCATTCACGTGACCTGTACATGGTAGCTACATGATCATTGCATGATCAGCCACGTGAGTAGTTCATGATAGCCACGTGATCACTGCATGATCAGTCACGTGATCAGTGCATGATCAGTCATGTGACCAGTACATGGTGCTGCGTGATCATGCATGATCAGCCACGTGAGCAGTGCATGATAGCCACGTGATCAGTGCATGATCAGACGAGATCAGTGCATGATCAGTCACGTGATCAGTGCATGATCAGCCACGTGATCAGTGCATGATCAGTGCACGTGATCAGTGCATGATCAGCCACGTGATCAGTGCATGATCAGCCACGTGATCAGTGCATGATCAGCCACGTGATCAGTGCATGATCAGTTACGTGATCAGTGCATGATAGCCACGTGATCAGTGCATGATCAGTCATGATACGTGTGTGATCAGCCACGTGATCAGTGCATGATATCCACGTGATCAGTGCATGACAGCCACGCGATCAGTGCATGAGAGCCACGGGATTAGTGCATGATCAGTCACGTGATACATGTGTGATCAGCCACGTGATCAGTGCATGATGAGCCACGTGATCAGTGCAGGATCAATTACGTGATCAGTGCATGATCAGTCACGTGACCAGTACATGGTTGCTACGTGATCGTTGCATGATCAGCCACGTGAGCAGAGCATGATAGCCACGTGGTCAGTGCATGATCAGTCACGTGATCAGTACATGATCAGTCACGTGAACAGTGCATGATCATTTACGTGATCTTTGCATGATCAGTCACGTTACCAGTATATGGTTGCTACGTGATCAATCCATGACGAGCCACGTGAGCAGTGCATGATAGCCACGTGATGTGTGCATGAGTTACGTGAGCAGAGTATGATCAGCCACGTGATCAGTGCATGAGTGCCACGTGATCAGTGCATGATATGTCACGTGACAGGTGTGTGATCAGCCACGTGAACAGTGCATGTTCAGCCACGTGATCAGTGCATGATAGCCACGTGATCAGTGCATGATCAGTTACGTGAGCAGTGTATGATCAGCCACGTGATCAGTGCATGGTCAGACATCGTGAACAGTGTATGATCAGCCACGTGATCAGTGCATGATATCCAAGTGATCAGTGCATGATCATCACGTGATCAGTGTATGATCAGCCACGTGAACAGTGCATGCTCAGTCACGTGATCTGGGCCTGCTGAGCTGCGTGATTACTGTCTGCTCATCTGCTTGACAATTGCCAGCTGAGCTGCACGATTCCTGCCTGTCATCTGCTTGACAATTGCCAGCTGTGCTGCGAATTCCTGCCTGCTCAGCTGCTTGATTATTGCCAGCTGAGCAGCATGATTCCTCACACCTGAGTTCCATGATTATTGCCTGCTGACTGTTTGATTCGTGCCTACTCAGCTCTTTGTTTATTGCCTCCAGAGGCACATGATCAGTGTATGATAGCAAACATGATCAGCGCATGATCAGTCACATGATCAGCGCCATTAAGTCACGTGATCACTACATGATAGTCATGTGATCAGTCCATGCTCAGTCACGGTATCAGTGCATGATCAGCCACGTGATCAGTGCATGATCTGTCACAAGATCAGTGTATGATCATCCACGTGATCAGTGCACGGGCAGTCATGTGATCAGTGCATGATATAGACGTGATCAGTGCATGATCAGTCTCGATCAGTGCATGATAGCCACGTGATCAGTGCATGATCAGTCACCTGATGGGTGTATGATCATTCACGTGACCTGTACATGGTAGCTACATGATCATTGCATGATCAGCCACGTGAGTAGTTCATGATAGCCACGTGATCACTGCATGATCAGTCACGTGATCAGTGCATGATCAGTCATGTGACCAGTATGGTAGCTGCGTGATCATGGCATGATCAGCCACGTGAGCAGTGCATGATAGCCACGTGATCAGTGCATGATCAGCCACGAGATCAGTGCATGATCAGTCACGTGATCAGTGCATGATCAGCCACGTGATCAGTGCATGACCAGGCACGTGATCAGTGTATGTCCAGCCAAGTGATCAGTGCATGATAGCCACGTGATCAGTGCATGATCAGTCACGTGATCAGTGCATGATCAGTTATGTGATCAGTGTATGATCAGCCACGTGATCAGTGCATGATCAGCCACATGATCAGTGCATGATCAATTACGTGATCAGTGCATGATCAGTCACGTGACCAGTGCATGGTAGCTACGTGATCATTGCCTGATCAGCCACGTGATCAGTGCATGATCAGTTACGTGATCAGTGCATGATCAGTCACGTGATCAGTACATGTAGCTGCGTGATCATGCATGATCAGCCACGTGATCAGTGCATGATAGCCACGTGATCAGTGCATGATCAGCCACGTGATCAGTGCATGATCAGTCATGTGATCGGTGCATGATCAGCCACGTGATCAGTGCATGATCAGGCACGTGATCAGTGCATGTCAGCCACGTGATCAGTGCATGATAGCCACGTGATCAGTGCATGATCAGTCACGTGATCAGTGCATGATCAGTCACGTGATCAGTGCATGATCAGCCACGTGATCAGTGCATGATCAGCCACGTGATCAGTGCATGATCAATTACGTGATCAGTGCATGATCAGTCACGTGATCAGTGCATGGTTGCTACGTGATCATTGCATGATCAGCCACGTGATCAGTGCATGATAGTCACGTGATCAGTGCATGATAGCCACGTGATCAGTGCATGATCAGTCATGTGATACGTGTGATCAGCCACGTGATCAGTGCATGATATCCACGCGATCAGTGCATGACAGCCACGCGATCAGTGCATGAGAGCCACGTGATCAGTGCATGATCAGTCACGTGATACATGCATGATCAGCCACGTGATCAGTGCATGATCAGCCACGTGATCAGTGCATGATCATTTACGTGATCAGTGCATGATCAGTCACGTGACAGTACATGGTTACGTGATCGTGCATGATCAGCCACGTGATCAGTGCATGATAGCCACGTGCAGTGCATGATCAGTCACGTGATCAGTGCATGATCAGTCACGTGATCAGTGCATGATCATTTACGTGATCAGTGCATGATCAGTCACGTGACAGTATATGTACGTGATCAGTGCATGATCAGCCACGTGAGCAGTGCATGGTCACATGATGCATGAGTCACGAACAGTGCATGATCAGCCACGTGATCAGTGCATGATGCCACGTGATCAGTGCATGATCAGTCACGTGACAGTGTGATCAGCCACGTGATCAGTGCATGGTCAGACACGTGATCAGTGTATGATCAGCCACGTGATCAGTGCATGATATCCAAGTGATCAGTGCATGATCATCACGTGATCAGTGTATGATCAGCCACGTGAACAGTGCATGCTCAGTCACGTGATCTGGGCCTGCTGAGCTGCGTGATTACTGTCTGCTCATCTGCTTGACAATTGCCAGCTGAGCTGCACGATTCCTGCCTGTCATCTGCTTGACAATTGCCAGCTGTGCTGCGTAATTCCTGCCTGCTCAGCTGCTTGATTATTGCCAGCTGAGCAGCATGATTCCTCACACCTGAGTTCCATGATTATTGCCTGCTGACTGTTTGATTCGTGCCTACTCAGCTCTTTGTTTATTGCCTCCAGAGGCACATGATCAGTGTATGATAGCAAACATGATCAGCGCATGATCAGTCACATGATCAGCGCCATTAAGTCACGTGATCACTACATGATAGTCATGTGATCAGTCCATGCTCAGTCACGGTATCAGTGCATGATCAGCCACGTGATCAGTGCATGATCTGTCACAAGATTAGTGTATGATCATCCACGTGATCAGTGCATGGGTCATGTGATCAGTGCATGATATAGACGTGATCAGTGCATGATCAGTCTCGTGATCAGTGCATGATAGCCACGTGATCAGTGCATGATCAGTCACCTGATGGGTGTATGATCATTCACGTGACCTGTACATGGTAGCTACATGATCATTGCATGATCAGCCACGTGAGTAGTGCATGATAGCCACGTGATCAGTGCATGATCAGTCACGTGATCAGTGCATGATCAGTCACGTGACCAGTACATGGTAGCTGCGTGATCATGGCATGATCAGCCACGTGATCAGTGCATGATAGCCACGTGATCAGTGCATGATCAGACACGTGATCAGTGCATGATCAGTCACGTGATCAGTGCATGATCAGCCACGTGATCAGTGCATGATCAGGCACGTGATCAGTGTATGTCAGCCAAGTGATCAGTGCATGATAGCCACGTGATCAGTGCATGATCAGTCACGTGATCAGTGCATGATCAGTTACGTGATCAGTGCATGATCAGCCACGTGATCAGTGCATGATCAGCCACATGATCAGTGCATGATCAATTACGTGATCAGTGCATGATCAGTCACGTGATCAGTACATGGTAGCCACGTGATCATTGCATGATCAGCCACGTGATCAGTGCATGATAGCCACGTGATCAGTGCATGATAGCCACGTGATCAGTGCATGATCAGTCATGTGATACGTGGTGATCAGCATGATCAGTGCATGATATCCACGTGATCAGTGCATGACAGCCACGTGATCAGTGCATGAGAGCCACGGATCAGTGCATGATCAGCCACGTGATATGTGATCAGCCACGTGATCAGTGCATGATGAGCCACGTGATCAGTGCAGGATCAATTACGTGATCAGTGCATGATCAGTCACGTGACCAGTACATGGTTGCTACGTGATCGCATGATCAGCCACGTGAGCAGAGCATGATAGCCACGTGATCAGTGCATGATCAGCCACGTGATCAGTACATGATCAGTCACGTGAACAGTGCATGATCATTTACGTGATCTGCATGATCAGTCACGCCAGTATATGGTTGCTAGATCATTCCATGCGAGCCACGTGAGCAGTGCATGATAGCCACGTGATGTGTGCATGAGTTACGTGAGCAGAGTATGATCAGCCACGTGATCAGTGCATGAGTGCCACGTGATCAGTGCATGATATGTCACGTGACAGTGTGTGATCAGCCACGTGAACAGTGCATGTTCAGCCACGTGATCAGTGCATGATAGCCACGTGATCAGTGCATGATCAGTTACGTGAGCAGTGTATGATCAGCCACGTGATCAGTGCATGGTCAGACACGTGAACAGTGCATGATCAGCCACGTGATCAGTGCATGATCATCACGTGATCAGTGTATGATCAGCCACGTGAACAGTGCATGATCAGTCACGTGATCTGGGCCTGCTGAGCTGCGTGATTACTGTCTGCTCATCTGCTTGACAATTGCCAGCTGAGCTGCACGATTCCTGCCTGTCATCTGCTTGACAATTGCCAGCTGTGCTGCGTAATTCCTGCCTGCTCAGCTGCTTGATTATTGCCAGCTGAGCAGCATGATTCCTCACACCTGAGTTCCATGATTATTGCCTGCTGACTGTTTGATTCGTGCCTACTCAGCTCTTTGTTTATTGCCTCCAGAGGCACATGATCAGTGCATGATAGCAAACATGATCAGCGCATGATCAGTCACATGATCAGCGCCATTAAGTCACGTGATCACTACATGATAGTCATGTGATCAGTCCATGCTCAGTCACGGTATCAGTGCATGATCAGCCACGTGATCAGTGCATGATCTGTCACATGATTAGTGTATGATCATCCACGTGATCAGTGCACGTGCAGTCATGTGATCAGTGCATGATATAGACGTGAACAGTGCATGATCAGTCTCGTGATCAGTGCATGATAGCCACGTGATCAGTGCATGATCAGTCACCTGATGGGTGTATGATCATTCACGTGACCTGTACATGGTAGCTACATGATCATTGCATGATCAGCCACGTGAGTAGTTCATGATAGCCACGTGATCACTGCATGATCAGTCACGTGATCAGTGCATGATCAGTCATGTGACCAGTACATGGTAGCTGCGTGATCATGCATGATCAGCCACGTGATCAGTGCATGATAGCCACGTGATCAGTGCATGATCAGACACGTGATCAGTGCATGATCAGTCACGTGATCAGTGCATGATCAGCCACGTGATCAGTGCATGATCAGGCACGTGATCAGTGTATGTCAGCCACGTGATCAGTGCATGATAGCCACGTGATCAGTGCATGATCAGTCACGTGATCAGTGCATGATCAGTTACGTGATCAGTGTATGATCAGCCACGTGATCAGTGCATGATCAGCCACGTGATCAGTGCATGATCAGTTACGTGATCAGTGCATGATCAGTCACGTGATCAGTACATGGTAGCCACGTGATCAGTGCATGATCAGCCACGTGATCAGTGCATAGATAGCCACGTGATCAGTGCATGATAGCCACGTGATCAGTGCATGATCAGTCATGTGATACGTGTGTGATCAGCCACGTGATCAGTGCATGATGAATTACGTGATCAGTGCATGATCAGTCACGTGACCAGTACAGGTTGCTACGTGATCGATATGATGACGTGAGCAGTGATAGCCACGTGATCAGTGCATGATCAGTCACGTGATCAGTACATGATCAGTCACGTGAACAGTGCATGATCATTTACGTGATCTTGCATGATCAGTCACGTGACAGTATATGGTAGCTACGTGATCATTCCATGACGAGCCACGTGAGCAGTGCATGATAGCCACGTGATGTGTGCATGAGTTACGTGAGCAGAGTATGATCAGCCACGTGATCAGTGCATGAGTGCCACGTGATCAGTGCATGATATGTCACGTGACAGGTGTGTGATCAGCCACGTGAACAGTGCATGTTCAGCCACGTGATCAGTGCATGATAGCCACGTGATCAGTGCATGATCAGTTACGTGAGCAGTGTATGATCAGCCACGTGATCAGTGCATGGTCAGACACGTGAACAGTGTATGATCAGCCACGTGATCAGTGCATGATATCCAAGTGATCAGTGCATGATCATCACGTGATCAGTGCATGATCAGCCACGTGAACAGTGCATGCTCAGTCACGTGATCTGGGCCTGCTGAGCTGCGTGATTACTGTCTGCTCATCTGCTTGACAATTGCCAGCTGAGCTGCACGATTCCTGCCTGTCATCTGCTTGACAATTGCCAGCTGTGCTGCGTAATTCCTGCCTGCTCAGCTGCTTGATTATTGCCAGCTGAGCAGCATGATTCCTCACACCTGAGTTCCATGATTATTGCCTGCTGACTGTTTGATTCGTGCCTACTCAGCTCTTTGTTTATTGCCTCCAGAGGCACATGATCAGTGTATGATAGCAAACATGATCAGCGCATGATCAGTCACATGATCAGCGCCATTAAGTCACGTGATCACTACATGATAGTCATGTGATCAGTCCATGCTCAGTCACGGTATCAGTGCATGATCAGCCACGTGATCAGTGCATGATCTGTCACATGATTAGTGTATGATCATCCACGTGATCAGTGCATGGGCAGTCATGTGATCAGTGCATGATATAGACGTGATCAGTGCATGATCAGTCTCGTGATCAGTGCATGATAGCCACGTGATCAGTGCATGATCAGTCACCTGATGGGTGTATGATCATTCACGTGACCTGTACATGGTAGCTACATGATCATTGCATGATCAGCCACGTGAGTAGTGCATGATAGCCACGTGATCACTGCATGATCAGTCACGTGATCAGTGCATGATCAGTCATGTGACCAGTACATGGTAGCTGCGCGATCATGGCATGATCAGCCACGTGAGCAGTGCATGATAGCCACGTGATCAGTGCATGATCAGACACGTGATCAGTGCATGATCAGTCACGTGATCAGTGCATGATCAGCCACGTGATCAGTGCATGACCAGGCACGTGATCAGTGTATGTCAGCCATGATCAGTGCATGATAGCCACGTGATCAGTGCATGATCAGTCACGTGATCAGTGCATGATCAGTTACGTGATCAGTGCATGATCAGCCACGTGATCAGTGCATGATCAGCCACGTGATCAGTGCATGATCAATTACGTGATCAGTGCATGATCAGTCACGTGACCAGTACATGATAGCTGCGTGATCAGTGCATGATCAGCCACGTGATCAGTGCATGATAGCCACGTGATCAGTGCATGATAGCCACGTGATCAGTGCATGATCAGTCATGTGATAGTGTGATCAGCCACGTGATCAGTGCATGATAGCCACGTGATCAGTGCATGACAGCCACGTGATCAGTGCATGATAGTCACGTGATCAGTGCATGATCAGCCACGTGATCAGTGCATGATCAGCCACGTGATCAGTGCATGATAGCTACGTGATCAGTGCATGATCAGTCACGTGATCAGTGCATGATCAGCCACGTGATCAGTGCATGATCAGCCACGCGATCAGTGCATGATCAGTCACGTGATCAGTGCATGATCAGCCACGTGATCAGTGCATGATCAGCCACGTGATCAGTGCATGATCAGTCACGTGATCAGTGCATGATCAGCCACGTGATCAGTGCATGATCAGGCACGTGATCAGTGCATGATCAGCCACGTGATCAGTGCATGATAGCCACGTGATCAGTGCATGATCAGTCACGTGATCAGTGCATGATCAGTCACGTGATCAGTGCATGATCAGTTACGTGATCAGTGCATGATCAGCCACGTGATCAGTGCATGATCAGTCACGTTGCATGATCAGTCACGTGATCAGTGCATGATAGCCACGTGATCAGTGCATGATCAGCCACGTGATCAGTGCATGATCAGCCACGTGATCAGTGCATGATCAGCCACGTGATCAGTGCATGATAGCCACGATCAGTGCATGATCAGTCATGTGATACGTGTGATCAGCCACGTGATCAGTGCATGATATCCACGTGATCAGTGCATGATCAGCCACGTGATCAGTGCATGAGAGCCATGGGATCAGTGCATGATCAGTCACGTGATCATGTGTGATCAGCCACGTGATCAGTGCATGATGAGCCACGTGATCAGTGCATGATCAACGTGATCAGTGCATGATCAGTCACGTGACCAGTACATGGTTGCTACGTGATCGCTGCATGATCAGCCACGTGAGCAGTGCATGATAGCCACGTGATCAGTGCATGATCAGTCACGTGATCAGTGCATGATCAGTCACGTGAACAGTGCATGATCATTTACGTGATCAGTGCATGATCAGTCACGTGACCAGTATATGGTAGCTACGTGATCATTCCATGATCAGCCACGTGAGCAGTGCATGATAGCCACGTGATGTGTGCATGAGTTACGTGAGCAGAGTATGATCAGCCACGTGATCAGTGCATGAGTGCCACGTGATCAGTGCATGATATGTCACGTGACAGGTGTGTGATCAGCCACGTGAACAGTGCATGATCAGCCACGTGATCAGTGCATGATAGCCACGTGATCAGTGCATGATCAGTTACGTGAGCAGTGTATGATCAGCCACGTGATCAGTGCATGGTCAGACACGTGAACAGTGTATGATCAGCCACGTGATCAGTGCATGATATCCAAGTGATCAGTGCATGATCATCACGTGATCAGTGTATGATCAGCCACGTGAACAGTGCATGCTCAGTCACGTGATCTGGGCCTGCTGAGCTGCGTGATTACTGTCTGCTCATCTGCTTGACAATTGCCAGCTGAGCTGCACGATTCCTGCCTGTCATCTGCTTGACAATTGCCAGCTGTGCCGCGTAATTCCTGCCTGCTCAGCTGCTTGATTATTGCCAGCTGAGCAGCATGATTCCTCACACCTGAGTTCCATGATTATTGCCTGCTGACTGTTTGATTCGTGCCTACTCAGCTCTTTGTTTATTGCCTCCAGAGGCACATGATCAGTGTATGATAGCAAACATGATCAGCGCATGATCAGTCACATGATCAGCGCATTAAGTCACGTGATCACTACATGATAGTCATGTGATCAGTCCATGCTCAGTCACGGTATCAGTGCATGATCAGCCACGTGATCAGTGCATGATCTGTCACATGATTAGTGTATGATCATCCACGTGATCAGTGCATGGGCAGTCATGTGATCAGTGCATGATATAGACGTGATCAGTGCATGATCAGTCTCGTGATCAGTGCATGATAGCCACGTGATCAGTGCATGATCAGTCACCTGATGGGTGTATGATCATTCACGTGACCTGTACATGGTAGCTACATGATCATTGCATGATCAGCCACGTGAGTAGTGCATGATAGCCACGTGATCAGTGCATGATCAGTCACGTGATCAGTGCATGATCAGTCATGTGACCAGTACATGTAGCTGCGTGATCATGCATGATCAGCCACGTGATCAGTGCATGATAGCCACGTGATCAGTGCATGATCAGACACGTGATCAGTGCATGATCAGTCACGTGATCAGTGCATGATCAGCCACGTGATCAGTGCATGACCAGGCACGTGATCAGTGTATGTCAGCCAAGTGATCAGTGCATGATAGCCACGTGATCAGTGCATGATCAGTCACGTGATCAGTGCATGATCAGTTACGTGATCAGTGCATGATCAGCCACGTGATCAGTGCATGATCAGCCACGTGATCAGTGCATGATCAATTACGTGATCAGTGCATGATCAGTCACGTGACCAGTACATGGTAGCTACGTGATCATTGCATGATCAGCCACGTGATCAGTGCATGATAGCCACGTGATCAGTGCATGATAGCCACGTGATCAGTGCATGATCAGTCATGTGATACGTGTGTGATCAGCCACGTGATCAGTGCATGATATCCACGTGATCAGTGCATGACAGCCACGTGATCAGTGCATGAGAGCCACGTGATCAGTGCATGATCAGTCACGTGATACATGTGATCAGCCACGTGATCAGTGCATGATGAGCCACGTGATCAGTGCAGGATCAATTACGTGATCAGTGCATGATCAGTCACGTGACCAGTACATGGTTGCTATGTGATCGTTGCATGATCAGCCACGTGAGCAGAGCATGATAGCCACGTGATCAGTGCATGATCAGTCACGTGATCAGTACATGATCAGTCACGTGAACAGTGCATGATCATTTACGTGATCTGTGCATGATCAGTCACGTGACCAGTATATGGTTGCTACGTGATCATTCCATGACGAGCCACGTGAGCAGTGCATGATAGCCACGTGATGTGTGCATGAGTTACGTGAGCAGAGTATGATCAGCCACGTGATCAGTGCATGAGTGCCACGTGATCAGTGCATGATATGTCACGTGACAGGTGTGTGATCAGCCACGTGAACAGTGCATGTTCAGCCACGTGATCAGTGCATGATAGCCACGTGATCAGTGCATGATCAGTTACGTGAGCAGTGTATGATCAGCCACGTGATCAGTGCATGGTCAGACACGTGAACAGTGTATGATCAGCCACGTGATCAGTGCATGATCATCACGTGATCAGTGTATGATCAGCCACGTGAACAGTGCATGCTCAGTCACGTGATCTGGGCCTGCTGAGCTGCGTGATTACTGTCTGCTCATCTGCTTGACAATTGCCAGCTGAGCTGCACGATTCCTGCCTGTCATCTGCTTGACAATTGCCAGCTGTGCTGCGTAATTCCTGCCTGCTCAGCTGCTTGATTATTGCCAGCTGAGCAGCATGATTCCTCACAGCTGAGTTCCATGATTATTGCCTGCTGACTGTTTGATTCGTGCCTACTCAGCTCTTTGTTTATTGCCTCCAGAGGCACATGATCAGTGTATGATAGCAAACATGATCAGCGCATGATCAGTCACATGATCAGCGCCATTAAGTCACGTGATCACTACATGATAGTCATGTGATCAGTCCATGCTCAGTCACGGTATCAGTGCATGATCAGCCACGTGATCAGTGCATGATCTGTCACATTAGTGTATGATCATCCACGTGATCAGTGCATGGGCAGTCATGTGATCAGTGCATGATATAGACGTGATCAGTGCATGATCAGTCCGTGATCAGTGCATGATAGCCACGTGATCAGTGCATGATCAGTCACCTGATGGGTGTATGATCATTCACGTGACCTGTACATGGTAGCTACATGATCATTGCATGATCAGCCACGTGAGTAGTGCATGATAGCCACGTGATCAGTGCATGATCAGTCACGTGATCAGTGCATGATCAGTCATGTGACCAGTGCATGGTAGCTGCGTGATCATGCATGATCAGCCACGTGATCAGTGCATGATAGCCACGTGATCAGTGCATGATCAGCCACGTGATCAGTGCATGATCAGTCACGTGATCAGTGCATGATCAGTCACGTGATCAGTGCATGATCAGCCACGTGATCAGTGCATGATCAGCCACGTGATCAGTGCATGATCAATTACGTGATCAGTGCATGATCAGTCACGTGACCAGTACATGGTAGCTACGTGATCTTGCATGATCAGCCACGTGATCAGTGCATGATAGCCACGTGATCAGTGCATGATCAGCCACGTGATCAGTGCATGATCAGTCACGTGATCAGTGCATGATCATTTACGTGATCAGTGCATGATCAGTCACGTGACCAGTATATGGTAGCACGTGATCATTCCATGACAGCCACGTGAGCAGTGCATGATAGCCACGTGATGTGTGCATGAGTTACGTGAGCAGAGTATGATCAGCCACGTGATCAGTGCATGAGTGCCACGTGATCAGTGCATGATAGTCACGTGACAGGTGTGTGATCAGCCACGTGAACAGTGCATGTTCAGCCACGTGATCAGTGCATGATAGCCACGTGATCAGTGCATGATCAGTTACGTGATCAGTGCATGATCAGCCACGTGATCAGTGCATGGTCAGACACGTGATCAGTGCATGATCAGCCACGTGATCAGTGCATGATCATCACGTGATCAGTGCATGATCAGCCACGTGATCAGTGCATGATCAGTCACGTGATCTGGGCCTGCTGAGCTGCGTGATTACTGTCTGCTCATCTGCTTGACAATTGCCAGCTGAGCTGCACGATTCCTGCCTGTCATCTGCTTGACAATTGCCAGCTGTGCTGCGTAATTCCTGCCTGATCAGCTGCTTGATTATTGCCAGCTGAGCAGCATGATTACTCACAGCTGAGTTCCATGATTATTGCCTGCTGACTGTTTGATTCGTGCCTACTCAGCTCTTTGTTTATTGCCTCCAGAGGCACATGATCAGTGTATGATAGCAAACGTGATCAGTGCATGATCAGTCACATGATCAGCGCCATTAAGTCACGTGATCAGTGCATGATAGTCATGTGATCAGTGCATGATCAGCCACGTGATCAGTGCATGATCAGCCACGTGATCAGTGCATGATCTGTCACATGATCAGTGCATGATCAGCCACGTGATCAGTGCATGGGCAGTCATGTGATCAGTGCATGATATAGACGTGATCAGTGCATGATCAGTCACGTGATCAGTGCATGATAGCCACGTGATCAGTGCATGATCAGTCACGTGATGGGTGCATGATCATTCACGTGACCTGTACATGGTAGCTACATGATCATTGCATGATCAGCCACGTGAGTAGTGCATGATAGCCACGTGATCACTGCATGATCAGTTACGTGATCAGTGCATGATCAGTCATGTGACCAGTACATGGTAGCTGCGTGATCATGCATGATCAGCCACGTGATCAGTGCATGATAGCCACGTGATCAGTGCATGATCAGCCACGTGATCA
The DNA here is from genome assembly GCF_032452875.1 of Bos javanicus. Lineage (NCBI taxonomy): Eukaryota > Metazoa > Chordata > Mammalia > Artiodactyla > Bovidae > Bos > Bos javanicus. The sequence goes on from NW_026894516.1 coordinate 32,728, forward strand.
GTGCATGATCAGTCACGTGATCAGTGCATGATCAGTCACGTGATCAGTGCATGATCAGCCACGTGATCAGTGCATGATCAGCCACGTGATCAGTGCATGATCAATTACGTGATCAGTGCATGATCAGTCACGTGACCAGTACATGGTAGCACGTGATCGCATGATCAGCCACGTGAGCAGTGCATGATAGCCACGTGATCAGTGCATGATCAGTCACGTGATCAGTACATGATCAGTCACGTGAACAGTGCATGATCATTTACGTGATCTGTGCATGATCAGTCACGTGACCAGTATATGGTTGCTACGTGATCATTCCATGACGAGCCACGTGAGCAGTGCATGATAGCCACGTGATGTGTGCATGAGTTACGTGAGCAGAGTATGATCAGCCACGTGATCAGTGCATGAGTGCCACGTGATCAGTGCATGATATGTCACGTGACAGGTGTGTGATCAGCCACGTGAACAGTGCATGTTCAGCCACGTGATCAGTGCATGATAGCCACGTGATCAGTGCATGATCAGTTACGTGAGCAGTGTATGATCAGCCACGTGATCAGTGCATGGTCAGACACGTGAACAGTGTATGATCAGCCACGTGATCAGTGCATGATCATCACGTGATCAGTGTATGATCAGCCACGTGAACAGTGCATGCTCAGTCACGTGATCTGGGCCTGCTGAGCTGCGTGATTACTGTCTGCTCATCTGCTTGACAATTGCCAGCTGAGCTGCACGATTCCTGCCTGTCATCTGCTTGACAATTGCCAGCTGTGCTGTAATTCCTGCCTGCTCAGCTGCTTGATTATTGCCAGCTGAGCAGCATGATTCCTCACACCTGAGTTCCATGATTATTGCCTGCTGACTGTTTGATTCGTGCCTACTCAGCTCTTTGTTTATTGCCTCCAGAGGCACATGATCAGTGTATGATAGCAAACATGATCAGCGCATGATCAGTCACATGATCAGCGCCATTAAGTCACGTGATCACTACACGATAGTCATGTGATCAGTCCATGCTCAGTCACAGTGTCAGTGCATGATCAGCCACGTGATCAGTGCATGATCTGTCACATGATTAGTGCATGATCATCCACGTGACCAGTGCATGATCAGTCTAGTGATCAGTGCATGATAGCCACGTGATCAGTGCATGATCAGTCACCTGATGGGTGTATGATCATTCTCGTGACCTGTACATGGTAGCTACATGATCATTGCATGATCAGCCACGTGAGTAGTGCATGATAGCCACGTGATCAGTGCATGATCAGTCACGTGATCAGTGCATGATCAGTCATGTGACCAGTACATGGTAGCTGCGTGATCATGCATGATCAGCCACGTGAGCAGTGCATGATAGCCACGTGATCAGTGCATGATCAGACACGTGATCAGTGCATGATCAGTCACGATCAGTGCATGATCAGCCACGTGATCAGTGCATGATCAGCCACGTGATCAGTGCATGATAGCCACGTGATCAGTGCATGATCAGCCACGTGATCAGTGCATGATCAGTCACGTGATCAGTGCATGATCAGCCACGTGATCAGTGCATGATCAGCACGTGATCAGTGCATGATCAGCCACGTGATCAGTGCATGATCAGCCACGTGATCAGTGCATGATCAGTCACGTGATCAGTGCATGATCAGCGTGATCAGTGCATGATCAGCCACGTGATCAGTGCATGATCAGCCACGTGATCAGTGCATGATCAGCCACGTGATCAGTGCATGATCAGCCACGTGATCAGTGCATGAAGTGATCAGTGCATGATCAGCCACGTGATCAGTGCATGATAGCCACGTGATCAGTGCATGAGAGCCACGTGATCAGTGCATGATCAGTCACGTGATACATGTGATCAGCCACGTGATCAGTGCATGATGAGCCACGTGATCAGTGCATGATCAATTACGTGATCAGTGCATGATCAGTCACGTGACCAGTACATGGTTGCTACGTGATCGTTGCATGATCAGCCACGTGAGCAGTGCATGATAGCCACGTGATCAGTGCATGATCAGTCACGTGATCAGTACATGATCAGTCACGTGAACAGTGCATGATCATTTACGTGATCTTGCATGATCAGTCACGTGACCAGTATATGGTTACGTGATCATTCCATGACGCAGCCACGTGAGCAGTGCATGATAGCCACGTGATGTGCGCATGAGTTACGTGAGCAGAGTATGATCAGCCACGTGATCAGTGCATGAGTGCCACGTGATCAGTGCATGATATGTCACGTGACAGGTGTGATCAGCCACGTGAACAGTGCATGTTCAGCCACGTGATCAGTGCATGATAGCCACGTGATCAGTGCATGATCAGTTACGTGAGCAGTGTATGATCAGCCACGTGATCAGTGCATGGTCAGACACGTGAACAGTGTATGATCAGCCACGTGATCAGTGCATGATATCCAAGTGATCAGTGCATGATCATCACGTGATCAGTGTATGATCAGCCACGTGAACAGTGCATGCTCAGTCACGTGATCTGGGCCTGCTGAGCTGCGTGATTACTGTCTGCTCATCTGCTTGACAATTGCCAGCTGAGCTGCACGATTCCTGCCTGTCATCTGCTTGACAATTGCCAGCTGTGCTGCGTAATTCCTGCCTGCTCAGCTGCTTGATTATTGCCAGCTGAGCAGCATGATTCCTCACACCTGAGTTCCATGATTATTGCCTGCTGACTGTTTGATTCGTGCCTACTCAGCTCTTTGTTTATTGCCTCCAGAGGCACATGATCAGTGTATGATAGCAAACATGATCAGCGCATGATCAGTCACATGATCAGCGCCATTAAGTCACGTGATCACTACATGATAGTCATGTGATCAGTCCATGCTCAGTCACGGTATCAGTGCATGATCAGCCACGTGATCAGTGCATGATCTGTCACAAGATTAGTGTATGATCATCCACGTGATCAGTGCATGGGCAGTCATGTGATCAGTGCATGATATAGACGTGATCAGTGCATGATCAGTCTCGTGATCAGTGCATGATAGCCACGTGATCAGTGCATGATCAGTCACCTGATGGGTGTATGATCATTCACGTGACCTGTACATGGTAGCTACATGATCATTGCATGATCAGCCACGTGAGTAGTGCATGATAGCCACGTGATCAGTGCATGATCAGTCACGTGATCAGTGCATGATCAGTCATGTGACCAGTACATGGTAGCCGGCGTGATCATGCATGATCAGCCACGTGATCAGTGCATGATAGCCACGTGATCAGTGCATGATCAGCCACGTGATCAGTGCATGATCAGTCACGTGATCAGTGCATGATCAGTCACGTGATCAGTGCATGATCAGCCACGTGATCAGTGCATGATCAGCCACGTGATCAGTGCATGATCAATTACGTGATCAGTGCATGATCAGTCACGTGATCAGTACATGGTTGCTACGTGATCGTGCATGATCAGCCACGTGAGCAGTGCATGATAGCCACGTGATCAGTGCATGATCAGTCACGTGATCAGTGCATGATCAGTCACGTGAACAGTGCATGATCATTTACGTGATCAGTGCATGATCAGTCACGTGACCAGTATATGGTTGCTACGTGATCATTCCATGCGACACGTGATCAGTGCATGATAGCCACGTGATGTGCATGAGTTACGTGAGCAGAGTATGATCAGCCACGTGATCAGTGCATGAGTGCCACGTGATCAGTGCATGATATGTCACGTGACAGGTGTGTGATCAGCCACGTGAACAGTGCATGTTCAGCCACGTGATCAGTGCATGATAGCCACGTGATCAGTGCATGATCAGTTACGTGAGCAGTGTATGATCAGCCACGTGATCAGTGCATGGTCAGACACGTGAACAGTGTATGATCAGCCACGTGATCAGTGCATGATCATCACGATCAGTGTATGATCAGCCACGTGAACAGTGCATGCTCAGTCACGTGATCTGGGCCTGCTGAGCTGCGTGATTACTGTCTGCTCATCTGCTTGACAATTGCCAGCTGAGCTGCACGATTCCTGCCTGTCATCTGCTTGACAATTGCCAGCTGTGCTGCGAATTCCTGCCTGCTCAGCTGCTTGATTATTGCCAGCTGAGCAGCATGATTCCTCACACTGAGTTCCATGATTATTGCCTGCTGACTGTTTGATTCGTGCCTACTCAGCTCTTTGTTTATTGCCTCCAGAGGCACATGATCAGTGTATGATAGCAAACATGATCAGCGCATGATCAGTCACATGATCAGCGCCATTAAGTCACGTGATCACTACATGATAGTCATGTGATCAGTCCATGCTCAGTCACGTATCAGTGCATGATCAGCCACGTGATCAGTGCATGATCTGTCACAAGATTAGTGCATGATCATCCACGTGATCAGTGCATGGGCAGTCATGTGATCAGTGCATGATAGCCACGTGATCAGTGCATGAACAGACACGTGATCAGTGCATGATCATTCACGTGACCAGTACATGGTAGCTACATGATCATTGCATGATCAGCCACGTGAGTAGTGCATGATAGCCACGTGATCAGTGCATGATCAGTCACGTGATCAGTGCATGATCAGTCATGTGACCAGTACATGGTAGCTGCGTGATCATGCATGATCAGCCACGTGAGCAGTGCATGATAGCCACGTGATCAGTGCATGATCAGTCACGTGATCAGTGCATGATCAGTCACGTGATCAGTGCATGATCAGCCACGTGATCAGTGCATGATCAGGCACGTGATCAGTGTATGTCAGCCACGTGATCAGTGCATGATAGCCACGTGATCAGTGCATGATCAGTCACGTGATCAGTGCATGATCAGTTACGTGATCAGTGCATGATCAGCCACGTGATCAGTGCATGATCAGCCACGTGATCAGTGCATGATCAATTACGTGATCAGTGCATGATCAGTCACGTGACCAGTACATGGTAGCTACGTGATCATTGCATGATCAGCCACGTGATCAGTGCATGATAGCCACGTGATCAGTGCATGATAGCCACGTGATCAGTGCATGATCAGTCATGTGATACGGTGATCAGCCACGTGATCAGTGCATGATATCCACGTGATCAGTGCATGATCAGCCACGTGATCAGTGCATGAGCCACGTGATCAGTGCATGATCAGTCACGTGATCAGTGCTGATCAGCCACGTGATCAGTGCATGATCAGCCACGTGATCAGTGCATGATCAATTACGTGATCAGTGCATGATCAGTCACGTGACCAGTACATGGTAGCTACGTGATCATTCCATGATCAGCCACGTGAGCAGTGCATGATAGCCACGTGATGTGCATGAGCGTGAGCAGAGTATGATCAGCCACGTGATCAGTGCATGAGTGCCACGTGATCAGTGCATGATATGTCACGTGACAGTGTGTGATCAGCCACGTGATCAGTGCATGTTCAGCCACGTGATCAGTGCATGATAGCCACGTGATCAGTGCATGATCAGTTACGTGAGCAGTGTATGATCAGCCACGTGATCAGTGCATGGTCAGACACGTGATCAGTGTATGATCAGCCACGTGATCAGTGCATGATCAGACACGTGATCAGTGATCAGCCACGTGATCAGTGCATGATCATCACGTGATCAGTGTATGATCAGCCACGTGAACAGTGCATGCTCAGTCACGTGATCTGGGCCTGCTGAGCTGCGTGATTACTGTCTGCTCATCTGCTTGACAATTGCCAGCTGAGCTGCACGATTCCTGCCTGTCATCTGCTTGACAATTGCCAGCTGTGCTGCGTAATTCCTGCCTGCTCAGCTGCTTGATTATTGCCAGCTGAGCAGCATGATTCCTCACACCTGAGTTCCATGATTATTGCCTGCTGACTGTTTGATTCGTGCCTACTCAGCTCTTTGTTTATTGCCTCCAGAGGCACATGATCAGTGTATGATAGCAAACATGATCAGCGCATGATCAGTCACATGATCAGCGCCATTAAGTCACGTGATCACTACATGATAGTCATGTGATCAGTCCATGCTCAGTCACGGTATCAGTGCATGATCAGCCACGTGATCAGTGCATGATCTGTCACAAGATTAGTGTATGATCATCCACGTGATCAGTGCATGGCAGTCATGTGATCAGTGCATGATATAGACGTGACAGTGCATGATCAGTCTCGTGATCAGTGCATGATAGCCACGTGATCAGTGCATGATCAGTCACCTGATGGGTGTATGATCATTCACGTGACCTGTACATGGTAGCTACATGATCATTGCATGATCAGCCACGTGAGTAGTGCATGATAGCCACGTGATCACTGCATGATCAGTCACGTGATCAGTGCATGATCAGTCATGTGACCAGTACATGGTAGCTGCGTGATCATGGCATGATCAGCCACGTGAGCAGTGCATGATAGCCACGTGATCAGTGCATGATCAGACACGTGATCAGTGCATGATCAGTCACGTGATCAGTGCATGATCAGCCACGTGATCAGTGCATGACCAGGCACGTGATCAGTGTATGTCAGCCACGTGATCAGTGCATGATAGCCACGTGATCAGTGCATGATCAGTCACGTGATCAGTGCATGATCAGTCACGTGATCAGTGCATGATCAGCCACGTGATCAGTGCATGATCAGCCACATGATCAGTGCATGATCACGTGATCAGTGCATGATCAGTCACGTGACAGTACATGATAGCTACGTGATCAGTGCATGATCAGCCACGTGATCAGTGCATGATAGCCACGTGATCAGTGCATGATCAGCCACGTGATCAGTGCATGATAGCCACGTGATCAGTGCATGATCAGTCATGTGATATGCGTGTGATCAGCCACGTGATCAGTGCATGATATCCACGTGATCAGTGCATGACAGCCACGTGATCAGTGCATGAGAGCCACGTGATCAGTGCATGATCAGTCACGTGATACATGTGTGATCAGCCACGTGATCAGTGCATGATGAGCCACGTGATCAGTGCAGGATCAATTACGTGATCAGTGCATGATCAGTCACGTGACCAGTACATGGTTGCACGTGATCATTGCATGATCAGCCACGTGAGCAGAGCATGATAGCCACGCGGTCAGTGCATGATCAGTCACGTGATCAGTACATGATCAGTCACGTGAACAGTGCATGATCATTTACGTGATCTTTGCATGATCAGTCACGTGACCAGTATATGGTTCTACGTGATCATTCCATGACAGCCACGTGAGCAGTGCATGATAGCCACGTGATGTGTGCATGAGTCACGTGAGCAGAGTATGATCAGCCACGTGATCAGTGCATGAGTGCCACGTGATCAGTGCATGATATGTCACGTGACAGGTGTGTGATCAGCCACGTGAACAGTGCATGTTCAGCCACGTGATCAGTGCATGATAGCCACGTGATCAGTGCATGATCAGTTACGTGAGCAGTGCATGATCAGCCACGTGATCAGTGCATGGTCAGACACGTGACAGTGTATGATCAGCCACGTGATCAGTGCATGATATCCAAGTGATCAGTGCATGATCATCACGTGATCAGTGTATGATCAGCCACGTGAACAGTGCATGCTCAGTCACGTGATCTGGGCCTGCTGAGCTGCGTGATTACTGTCTGCTCATCTGCTTGACAATTGCCAGCTGAGCTGCACGATTCCTGCCTGTCATCTGCTTGACAATTGCCAGCTGTGCTGCGTAATTCCTGCCTGCTCAGCTGCTTGATTATTGCCAGCTGAGCAGCATGATTCCTCACACCTGAGTTCCATGATTATTGCCTGCTGACTGTTTGATTCGTGCCTACTCAGCTCTTTGTTTATTGCCTCCAGAGGCACATGATCAGTGTATGATAGCAAACATGATCAGCGCATGATCAGTCACATGATCAGCGCCATTAAGTCACGTGATCACTACATGATAGTCATGTGATCAGTCCATGCTCAGTCACGGTATCAGTGCATGATCAGCCACGTGATCAGTGCATGATCTGTCACAAGATTAGTGTATGATCATCCACGTGATCAGTGCATGGGCAGTCATGTGATCAGTGCATGATATAGACGTGATCAGTGCATGATCAGTCTCGTGATCAGTGCATGATAGCCACGTGATCAGTGCATGATCAGTCACCTGATGGGTGTATGATCATTCACGTGACCTGTACATGGTAGCACATGATCATTGCATGATCAGCCACGTGAGTAGTGCATGATAGCCACGTGATCAGTGCATGATCAGTCACGTGATCAGTGCATGATCAGTCACGTGACCAGTACATGGTAGCTGCGTGATCATGCATGATCAGCCACGTGAGCAGTGCATGATAGCCACGTGATCAGTGCATGATCAGTCACGTGATCAGTGCATGATCAGCCACGTGATCAGTGCATGATCAGCCACGTGATCAGTGCATGATCAGGCACGTGATCAGTGCATGATCAGCCACGTGATCAGTGCATGATAGCTACGTGATCAGTGCATGATCAGTCACGTGATCAGTGCATGATCAGTCACGTGATCAGTGCATGATCAGCCACGTGATCAGTGCATGATCAGCCACGTGATCAGTGCATGATCAGTTACGTGATCAGTGCATGATCAGTCACGTGATCAGTACATGGTAGCCACGTGATCAGTGCATGATCAGCCACGTGATCAGTGCATGATAGCCACGTGATCAGTGCATGATAGTCACGTGATCAGTGCATGATCAGTCACGTGATACGTATGATCAGCCACGTGATCAGTGCATGATAGCCACGTGATCAGTGCATGATGCCACGTGATCAGTGCATGATAGTCACGTGACAGTGTGATCAGCCACGTGATCAGTGCATGATCAGCCACGTGATCAGTGCATGATAGTCACGTGATCAGTGCATGATCAGTCACGTGATCAGTGCGATCAGCCACGTGATCAGTGCATGATCAGACACGTGATCAGTGCATGATCAGTCACGTGATCAGTGCATGATCAGCCACGTGATCAGTGCATGATCAGGCACGTGATCAGTGCATGTCCAGCCACGTGATCAGTGCATGATAGCCACGTGATCAGTGCATGATCAGTCACGTGATCAGTGCATGATCAGTCAGTGATCAGTGTATGATCAGCCACGTGATCAGTGCATGATCAGCCACAGATCAGTGCATGATCAATTACGTGATCAGTGCATGATCAGTCACGTGATCAGGCATATCAGCCACGTGATCAGTGCATGATCAGCCACGTGATCAGTGCATGATAGCCACGTGATCAGTGCATGATCAGCCACGATCAGTGCATGATAGCCACGTGATCAGTGCATGATCAGTCACGTGATATGTGTGATCAGCCACGTGATCAGTGCATGATATCCACGTGATCAGTGCATGACAGCCACGTGATCAGTGCATGAGCCACGGATCAGTGCATGATCAGTCACGTGATACATGTGTGATCAGCCACGTGATCAGTGCATGATGAGCCACGTGATCAGTGCAGGATCAATTACGTGATCAGTGCATGATCAGTCACGTGACCAGTACATGGTTGCTACGTGATCGTTGCATGATCAGCCACGTGAGCAGAGCATGATAGCCACGTGATCAGTGCATGATCAGTCACGTGATCAGTACATGATCAGTCACGTGAACAGTGCATGATCATTTACGTGATCTTTGCATGATCAGTCACGTGACCAGTATATGGTAGCTACGTGATCATTCCATGACGAGCACGTGAGCAGTGCATGATAGCCACGTGATGTGTGCATGAGTTACGTGAGCAGAGTATGATCAGCCACGTGATCAGTGCATGAGTGCCACGTGATCAGTGCATGATATGTCACGTGACAGGTGTGTGATCAGCCACGTGAACAGTGCATGTTCAGCCACGTGATCAGTGCATGATAGCCACGTGATCAGTGCATGATCAGTTACGTGAGCAGTGTATGATCAGCCACGTGATCAGTGCATGGTCAGACACGTGAACAGTGTATGATCAGCCACGTGATCAGTGCATGATATCCAAGTGATCAGTGCATGATCATCACGTGATCAGTGTATGATCAGCCACGTGAACAGTGCATGCTCAGTCACGTGATCTGGGCCTGCTGAGCTGCGTGATTACTGTCTGCTCATCTGCTTGACAATTGCCAGCTGAGCTGCACGATTCCTGCCTGTCATCTGCTTGACAATTGCCAGCTGTGCTGCGTAATTCCTGCCTGCTCAGCTGCTTGATTATTGCCAGCTGAGCAGCATGATTCCTCACACCTGAGTTCCATGATTATTGCCTGCTGACTGTTTGATTCGTGCCTACTCAGCTCTTTGTTTATTGCCTCCAGAGGCACATGATCAGTGTATGATAGCAAACATGATCAGCGCATGATCAGTCACATGATCAGCGCCATTAAGTCACGTGATCACTACATGATAGTCATGTGATCAGTCCATGCTCAGTCACGGTATCAGTGCATGATCAGCCACGTGATCAGTGCATGATCTGTCACAAGATTAGTGTATGATCATCCACGTGATCAGTGCATGGCAGTCATGTGATCAGTGCATGATATAGACGTGATCAGTGCATGATCAGTCTCGTGATCAGTGCATGATAGCCACGTGATCAGTGCATGATCAGTCACCTGATGGGTGTATGATCATTCACGTGACCTGTACATGGTAGCCATGATCATTGCATGATCAGCCACGTGAGTAGTGCATGATAGCCACGTGATCACTGCATGATCAGTCACGTGATCAGTGCATGATCAGTCATGTGACCAGTACATGGTAGCTGCGTGATCATGGCATGATCAGCCACGTGAGCAGTGCATGATAGCCACGTGATCAGTGCATGATCAGACACGTGATCAGTGCATGATCAGTCACGTGATCAGTGCATGATCAGCCACGTGATCAGTGCATGACAGGCACGTGATCAGTGTATGTCCAGCCACGTGATCAGTGCATGATAGCCACGTGATCAGTGCATGATCAGTCACGTGATCAGTGCATGATCAGTTACGTGATCAGTGTATGATCAGCCACGTGATCAGTGCATGATCAGCCACGTGATCAGTGCATGATCAATTACGGATCAGTGCATGATCAGTCACGTGATCAGTACATGGTAGCTACGTGATCATTGCATGATCAGCCACGTGATCAGTGCATGATAGCCACGTGATCAGTGCATGATAGCCACGTGATCAGTGCATGATCAGTCATGTGATACGTGTGATCAGCCACGTGATCAGTGCATGATAGCCACGTGATCAGTGCATGATCAGCCACGTGATCAGTGCATGAGAGCCACGTGATCAGTGCATGATCAGTCACGTGATACAGTGTGATCAGCCACGTGATCAGTGCATGATGAGCCACGTGATCAGTGCATGATCAATTACGTGATCAGTGCATGATCAGTCACGTGACAGTACATGGTTGCTACGTGATCGTGCATGATCAGCCACGTGAGCAGTGCATGATAGCCACGTTGTGTGTGCATGAGTTACGTGAGCAGTGTATGATCAGCCACGTGATCAGTGCATGAGTGCCACGTGATCAGTGCATGATAGTCACGTGACAGTGTGTGATCAGCCACGTGATCAGTGCATGATCAGCCACGTGATCAGTGCATGATAGCCACGTGATCAGTGCATGATCAGTCACGTGATCAGTGCATGATCAGCCACGTGATCAGTGCATGCAGACACGTGATCAGTGTATGATCAGCCACGTGATCAGTGCATGATCATCACGTGACAATGATCAGCCACGTGATCAGTGCATGATCAGCCACGTGATCAGTGCATGATCATCACGTGATCAGTGTATGATCAGCCACGTGAACAGTGCATGCTCAGTCACGTGATCTGGGCCTGCTGAGCTGCGTGATTACTGTCTGCTCATCTGCTTGACAATTGCCAGCTGAGCTGCACGATTCCTGCCTGTCATCTGCTTGACAATTGCCAGCTGTGCTGCAGAATTCCTGCCTGCTCAGCTGCTTGATTATTGCCAGCTGAGCAGCATGATTCCTCACACCTGAGTTCCATGATTATTGCCTGCTGACTGTTTGATTCGTGCCTACTCAGCTCTTTGTTTATTGCCTCCAGAGGCACATGATCAGTGTATGATAGCAAACATGATCAGCGCATGATCAGTCACATGATCAGCGCCATTAAGTCACGTGATCACTACATGATAGTCATGTGATCAGTCCATGCTCAGTCACGGTATCAGTGCATGATCAGCCACGTGATCAGTGCATGATCTGTCACAAGATTAGTGTATGATCATCCACGTGATCAGTGCATGGGCAGTCATGTGATCAGTGCATGATATAGACGTGATCAGTGCATGATCAGTCTGATCAGTGCATGATAGCCACGTGATCAGTGCATGATCAGTCACCTGATGGGTGTATGATCATTCACGTGACCTGTACATGGTAGCTACATGATCATTGCATGATCAGCCACGTGAGTAGTGCATGATAGCCACGTGATCATGCATGATCATCACGTGATCAGTGCATGATCAGTCATGTGACCAGTACATGGTAGTGCGTGATCATGCATGATCAGCCACGTGATCAGTGCATGATAGCCACGTGATCAGTGCATGATCAGACACGTGATCAGTGCATGATCAGTCACGTGATCAGTGCATGATCAGCCACGTGATCAGTGCATGATCAGACGTGATCAGTGTATGTCAGCCATGATCAGTGCATGATAGCCACGTGATCAGTGCATGATCAGTCACGTGATCAGTGCATGATCAGTTACGTGATCAGTGCATGATCAGCCACGTGATCAGTGCATGATCAGCCACGTGATCAGTGCATGATCAATTACGCGCTCAGTGCATGATCAGTCACGTGACCAGTACATGGTAGCACGTGATCATTGCCTGATCAGCCACGTGATCAGTGCATGATAGCCACGTGATCAGTGCATGACAGCCACGTGATCAGTGCATGAGAGCCACGATCAGTGCATGATCAGTCACGGACATGTGTGATCAGCCACGTGATCAGTGCATGATGAGCCACGTGATCAGTGCAGGATCAATTACGTGATCAGTGCATGATCAGTCACGTGACCAGTACATGGTTACACGTGATCGTGCATGATCAGCCACGTGAGCAGAGCATGATAGCCACGTGATCAGTGCATGATCAGTCACGTGATCAGTACATGATCAGTCACGCGAACAGTGCATGATCATTTACGTGATCTTGCATGATCAGTCACGTGACCAGTATATGGTTACGTGATCATTCCATGACGAGCCACGTGAGCAGTGCATGATAGCCACGTGATGTGTATGATGTTACGTGAGCAGAGTATGATCAGCCACGTGATCAGTGCATGAGTGCCACGATCAGTGCATGATATGTCACGTGACAGGTGTGTGATCAGCCACGTGAACAGTGCATGTTCAGCCACGTGATCAGTGCATGATAGCCACGTGATCAGTGCATGATCAGTTACGTGAGCAGTGTATGATCAGCCACGTGATCAGTGCATGGTCAGACACGTGAACAGTGTATGATCAGCCACGTGATCAGTGCATGATATCCAAGTGATCAGTGCATGATCATCACGTGATCAGTGTATGATCAGCCACGTGAACAGTGCATGCTCAGTCACGTGATCTGGGCCTGCTGAGCTGCGTGATTACTGTCTGCTCATCTGCTTGACAATTGCCAGCTGAGCTGCACGATTCCTGCCTGTCATCTGCTTGACAATTGCCAGCTGTGCTGCGTAATTCCTGCCTGCTCAGCTGCTTGATTATTGCCAGCTGAGCAGCATGATTCCTCACACCTGAGTTCCATGATTATTGCCTGCTGACTGTTTGATTCGTGCCTACTCAGCTCTTTGTTTATTGCCTCCAGAGGCACATGATCAGTGTATGATAGCAAACATGATCAGCGCATGATCAGTCACATGATCAGCGCCATTAAGTCACGTGATCACTACATGATAGTCATGTGATCAGTCCATGCTCAGTCACGGTATCAGTGCATGATCAGCCACGTGATCAGTGCATGATCTGTCACAAGATTAGTGTATGATCATCCACGTGATCAGTGCATGGGCAGTCATGTGATCAGTGCATGATATAGACGTGATCAGTGCATGATCAGTCTCGTGATCAGTGCATGATAGCCACGTGATCAGTGCATGATCAGTCACCTGATGGGTGTATGATCATTCACGTGACCTGTACATGGTAGCTACATGATCATTGCATGATCAGCCACGTGAGTAGTGCATGATAGCCACGTGATCACTGCATGATCAGTCACGTGATCAGTGCATGATCAGTCATGACCAGTATCATGGTAGTTGCGTGATCATGGCATGATCAGCCACGTGATCAGTGCATGATAGCCACGTGATCAGTGCATGATCAGCCACGTGATCAGTGCATGATCAGTCACGTGATCAGTGCATGATCAGCCACGTGATCAGTGCATGATCAGCCACGTGATCAGTGCATGATCAGCCACGTGATCAGTGCATGATCAATTACGTGATCAGTGCATGATCAGTCACGTGACCAGTACATGGTAGCTACGTGATCGTGCATGATCAGCCACGTGATCAGTGCATGATAGCCACGTGATCAGTGCATGATCAGTCACGTGATCAGTACATGATCAGTCACGTGAACAGTGCATGATCATTTACGTGATCAGTGCATGATCAGTCACGTGACCAGTATATGGTTGCTACGTGATCATTCCATGCAGCCACGTGAGCAGTGCATGATAGCCACGTGATGTGTGCATGAGTCACGTGAGCAGAGTATGATCAGCCACGTGATCAGTGCATGAGTGCCACGTGATCAGTGCATGATATGTCACGTGACAGTGTGTGATCAGCCACGTGAACAGTGCATGTTCAGCCACGTGATCAGTGCATGATAGCCACGTGATCAGTGCATGATCAGTTACGTGAGCAGTGTATGATCAGCCACGTGATCAGTGCATGGTCAGACACGTGATCAGTGCATGATCAGCCACGTGATCAGTGCATGATCATCACGTGATCAGTGTATGATCAGCCACGTGAACAGTGCATGCTCAGTCACGTGATCTGGGCCTGCTGAGCTGCGTGATTACTGTCTGCTCATCTGCTTGACAATTGCCAGCTGAGCTGCACGATTCCTGCCTGTCATCTGCTTGACAATTGCCAGCTGTGCTGCGTAATTCCTGCCTGCTCAGCTGCTTGATTATTGCCAGCTGAGCAGCATGATTCCTCACACCTGAGTTCCATGATTATTGCCTGCTGACTGTTTGATTCGTGCCTACTCAGCTCTTTGTTTATTGCCTCCAGAGGCACATGATCAGTGTATGATAGCAAACATGATCAGCGCATGATCAGTCACATGATCAGCGCCATTAAGTCACGTGATCACTACATGATAGTCATGTGATCAGTCCATGCTCAGTCACGATCAGTGCATGATCAGCCACGTGATCAGTGCATGATCTGTCACATGATTAGTGTATGATCATCCACGTGATCAGTGCATGGGCAGTCATGTGATCAGTGCATGATATAGACGTGATCAGTGCATGATCAGTCTCGTGATCAGTGCATGATAGCCACGTGATCAGTGCATGATCAGTCACCTGATGGGTGTATGATCATTCACGTGACCTGTACATGGTAGCTACATGATCATTGCATGATCAGCCACGTGAGTAGTGCATGATAGCCACGTGATCACTGCATGATCAGTCACGTGATCAGTGCATGATCAGTCATGACCAGTACATGGTAGCTGCGTGATCATGGCATGATCAGCCACGTGAGCAGTGCATGATAGCCACGTGATCAGTGCATGATCAGACACGTGATCAGTGCATGATCAGTCACGTGATCAGTGCATGATCAGCCACGTGATCAGTGCATGACCAGGCACGTGATCAGTGTGATCAGCCACGTGATCAGTGCATGATAGCCACGTGATCAGTGCATGATCAGTCACGTGATCAGTGCATGATCAGTACGTGATCAGTGCATGATCAGCCACGTGATCAGTGCATGATCAGCCACGTGATCAGTGCATGATCAATTACGTGATCAGTGCATGATCAGTCACGTGACCAGTACATGATAGCCACGTGATCAGTGCATGATCAGCCACGTGATCAGTGCATGATAGCCACGTGATCAGTGCATGATAGCCACGTGATCAGTGCATGATCAGTCATGTGATACGTGCATGATCAGCCACGTGATCAGTGCATGATAGCCACGTGATCAGTGCATGATCAGCCACGTGATCAGTGCATGATCAGCCACGTGATCAGTGCATGAGTGCCATGATCAGTGCATGATAGTCACGTGACAGTGTGTGATCAGCCACGTGATCAGTGCATGATCAGCCACGTGATCAGTGCATGATAGCTACGTGATCAGTGCATGATCAGCCACGTGATCAGTGCATGATCAGCCACGTGATCAGTGCATGATCAGACACGTGATCAGTGCATGATCAGTCACGTGATCAGTGCATGATCAGCCACGTGATCAGTGCATGATCAGCACGTGATCAGTGCATGATCAGCCACGTGATCAGTGCATGATAGCCACGTGATCAGTGCATGATCAGTCACGTGATCAGTGCATGATCAGTCACGTGATCAGTGCATGATCAGCCACGTGATCAGTGCATGATCAGCCACGTGATCAGTGCATGATCAATTACGTGATCAGTGCATGATCAGCCACGTGATCAGTGCATGATAGCCACGTGATCAGTGCATGATCAGCCACGTGATCAGTGCATGATAGCCACGTGATCAGTGCATGATAGCCACGTGATCAGTGCATGATAGCCACGTGATCAGTGCATGATCAGTCACGTGATACGTATGATCAGCCACGTGATCAGTGCATGATATCCACGTGATCAGTGCATGACAGCCACGTGATCAGTGCATGAGAGCCACGT
Source organism: Bos javanicus (assembly GCF_032452875.1). Lineage (NCBI taxonomy): Eukaryota > Metazoa > Chordata > Mammalia > Artiodactyla > Bovidae > Bos > Bos javanicus. Next base: position 49,675 of record NW_026894516.1, read on the forward strand.
GATCAGTGCATGATCAGTCACGTGATACATGTGTGATCAGCCACGTGATCAGTGCATGATGAGCCACGTGATCAGTGCATGATCAATTACGTGATCAGTGCATGATCAGTCACGTGACCAGTACATGGTTGCTACGTGATCTGCATGATCAGCCACGTGAGCAGTGCATGATAGCCACGTGATCAGTGCATGATCAGTCACGTGATCAGTACATGATCAGTCACGTGAACAGTGCATGATCATTTACGTGATCTGCATGATCAGTCACGTACCAGTATATGGTTGCTACGTGATCATTCCATGACAGCCACGTGAGCAGTGCATGATAGCCACGTGATGTGCATGAGTTACGTGAGCAGAGTATGATCAGCCACGTGATCAGTGCATGAGTGCCACGTGATCAGTGCATGATATGTCACGTGACAGGTGTGATCAGCCACGTGAACAGTGCATGATCAGCCACGTGATCAGTGCATGATAGCCACGTGATCAGTGCATGATCAGTTACGTGAGCAGTGTATGATCAGCCACGTGATCAGTGCATGGTCAGACACGTGACAGTGTATGATCAGCCACGTGATCAGTGCATGATATCCAAGTGATCAGTGCATGATCATCACGTGATCAGTGTATGATCAGCCACGTGAACAGTGCATGCTCAGTCACGTGATCTGGGCCTGCTGAGCTGCGTGATTACTGTCTGCTCATCTGCTTGACAATTGCCAGCTGAGCTGCACGATTCCTGCCTGTCATCTGCTTGACAATTGCCAGCTGTGCTGCGTAATTCCTGCCTGCTCAGCTGCTTGATTATTGCCAGCTGAGCAGCATGATTCCTCACACCTGAGTTCCATGATTATTGCCTGCTGACTGTTTGATTCGTGCCTACTCAGCTCTTTGTTTATTGCCTCCAGAGGCACATGATCAGTGTATGATAGCAAACATGATCAGCGCATGATCAGTCACATGATCAGCGCCATTAAGTCACGTGATCACTACATGATAGTCATGTGATCAGTCCATGCTCAGTCACGGTATCAGTGCATGATCAGCCACGTGATCAGTGCATGATCTGTCACATGATTAGTGTATGATCATCCACGTGATCAGTGCATGGGCAGTCATGTGATCAGTGCATGATATAGACGTGAACAGTGCATGATCAGTCTCGTGATCAGTGCATGATAGCCACGTGATCAGTGCATGATCAGTCACCTGATGGGTGTATGATCATTCACGTGACCTGTACATGGTAGCTACATGATCATTGCATGATCAGCCACGTGAGTAGTCATGATAGCCACGTGATCAGTGCATGATCAGTCACGTGATCAGTGCATGATCAGTCATGTGACCAGTACATGGTAGCTGCGTGATCATGCATGATCAGCCACGTGAGCAGTGCATGATAGCCACGTGATCAGTGCATGATCAGACACGTGATCAGTGCATGATCAGTCACGTGATCAGTGCATGATCAGCCACGTGATCAGTGCATGACCAGGCACGTGATCAGTGTATGTCAGCCAAGTGATCAGTGCATGATAGCCACGTGATCAGTGCATGATCAGTCACGTGATCAGTGCATGATCAGTCATGATCAGTGCATGATCAGCCACGTGATCAGTGCATGATCAGCCACATGATCAGTGCATGATCAATTACGTGATCAGTGCATGATCAGTCACGTGACCAGTACATGGCTACGTGATCATTGCATGATCAGCCACGTGATCAGTGCATGATAGCCACGTGATCAGTGCATGATAGCCACGTGATCAGTGCATGATCAGTCATGTGATACGTGTGTGATCAGCCACGTGATCAGTGCATGATATCCACGTGATCAGTGCATGACAGCCACGTGATCAGTGCATGAGCCACGTGATCAGTGCATGATCAGTCACGTGATACATGTGTGATCAGCCACGTGATCAGTGCATGATGAGCCACGTGATCAGTGCATGATCAATTACGTGATCAGTGCATGATCAGTCACGTGACCAGTACATGGTTGCTACGTGATCGTGCATGATCAGCCACGTGAGCAGTGCATGATAGCCACGTGATCAGTGCATGATCAGTTACGTGATCAGTGCATGATCAGTCACGTGACCAGTATATGGTTGCTACGTGATCATTCCATGACAGCCACGTGAGCAGTGCATGATAGCCACGTGATGTGTGCATGAGTTACGTGAGCAGAGTATGATCAGCCACGTGATCAGTGCATGAGTGCCACGTGATCAGTGCATGATATGTCACGTGACAGGTGTGTGATCAGCCACGTGAACAGTGCATGTTCAGCCACGTGATCAGTGCATGATAGCCACGTGATCAGTGCATGATCAGTTACGTGAGCAGTGTATGATCAGCCACGTGATCAGTGCATGGTCAGACACGTGAACAGTGTATGATCAGCCACGTGATCAGTGCATGATATCCAAGTGATCAGTGCATGATCATCACGTGATCAGTGTATGATCAGCCACGTGAACAGTGCATGCTCAGTCACGTGATCTGGGCCTGCTGAGCTGCGTGATTACTGTCTGCTCATCTGCTTGACAATTGCCAGCTGAGCTGCACGATTCCTGCCTGTCATCTGCTTGACAATTGCCAGCTGTGCTGCGTAATTCCTGCCTGCTCAGCTGCTTGATTATTGCCAGCTGAGCAGCATGATTCCTCACACCTGAGTTCCATGATTATTGCCTGCTGACTGTTTGATTCGTGCCTACTCAGCTCTTTGTTTATTGCCTCCAGAGGCACATGATCAGTGTATGATAGCAAACATGATCAGCGCATGATCAGTCACATGATCAGCGCCATTAAGTCACGTGATCACTACATGATAGTCATGTGATCAGTCCATGCTCAGTCACGGTATCAGTGCATGATCAGCCACGTGATCAGTGCATGATCTGTCACAAGATTAGTGTATGATCATCCACGTGATCAGTGCATGGGCAGTCATGTGATCAGTGCATGATATAGACGTGATCAGTGCATGATCAGTCTCGTGATCAGTGCATGATAGCCACGTGATCAGTGCATGATCAGTCACCTGATGGGTGTATGATCATTCACGTGACCTGTACATGGTAGCTACATGATCATTGCATGATCAGCCACGTGAGTAGTGCATGATAGCCACGTGATCAGTGCATGATCAGTCACGTGATCGTGCATGATCAGTGCATGTGACCAGTACATGGTAGCTGCGTGATCATGCATGATCAGCCACGTGAGCAGTGCATGATAGCCACGTGATCAGTGCATGATCAGACACGATCAGTGCATGATCAGTCACGTGATCAGTGCATGATCAGCCACGTGATCAGTGCATGATCAGGCACGTGATCAGTGCATGTCCAAGTGATCAGTGCATGATAGCCACGTGATCAGTGCATGATCAGTCACGTGATCAGTGCATGATCAGTTACGTGATCAGTGCATGATCAGCCACGTGATCAGTGCATGATCAGCCACGTGATCAGTGCATGATCAATTACGTGATCAGTGCATGATCAGTCACGTGACAGTACATGGTAGCTACGTGATCATTGCATGATCAGCCACGTGATCAGTGCATGATAGCCACGTGATCAGTGCATGATAGCCACGTGATCAGTGCATGATCAGTCATGTGATAGTGTGTGATCAGCCACGTGATCAGTGCATGATATCCACGTGATCAGTGCATGACAGCCACGTGATCAGTGCATGAGAGCCACGTGATCAGTGCATGATCAGTCACGTGATACATGTGTGATCAGCCACGTGATCAGTGCATGATGAGCCACGTGATCAGTGCATGATCAATTACGTGATCAGTGCATGATCAGTCACGTGACCAGTACATGGTTGCTACGTGATCGTGCATGATCAGCCACGTGAGCAGAGCATGATAGCCACGTGATCAGTGCATGATCAGTCACGTGATCAGTACATGATCAGTCACGTGAACAGTGCATGATCATTTACGTGATCTTTGCATGATCAGTCACGTACCAGTATATGGTTGCTACGTGATCATTCCATGACGAGCCACGTGAGCAGTGCATGATAGCCACGTGATGTGCATGAGTTACGTGAGCAGAGTATGATCAGCCACGTGATCAGTGCATGAGTGCCACGTGATCAGTGCATGATAGTCACGTGACAGGTGTGTGATCAGCCACGTGAACAGTGCATGTTCAGCCACGTGATCAGTGCATGATAGCCACGTGATCAGTGCATGATCAGTTACGTGAGCAGTGTATGATCAGCCACGTGATCAGTGCATGGTCAGACACGTGAACAGTGTATGATCAGCCACGTGATCAGTGCATGATATCCAAGTGATCAGTGCATGATCATCACGTGATCAGTGTATGATCAGCCACGTGAACAGTGCATGCTCAGTCACGTGATCTGGGCCTGCTGAGCTGCGTGATTACTGTCTGCTCATCTGCTTGACAATTGCCAGCTGAGCTGCACGATTCCTGCCTGTCATCTGCTTGACAATTGCCAGCTGTGCTGCGTAATTCCTGCCTGCTCAGCTGCTTGATTATTGCCAGCTGAGCAGCATGATTCCTCACACCTGAGTTCCATGATTATTGCCTGCTGACTGTTTGATTCGTGCCTACTCAGCTCTTTGTTTATTGCCTCCAGAGGCACATGATCAGTGTATGATAGCAAACATGATCAGCGCATGATCAGTCACATGATCAGCGCCATTAAGTCACGTGATCACTACATGATAGTCATGTGATCAGTCCATGCTCAGTCACGGTATCAGTGCATGATCAGCCACGTGATCAGTGCATGATCTGTCACAAGATTAGTGTATGATCATCCACGTGATCAGTGCACGGGCAGTCATGTGATCAGTGCATGATATAGACGTGACAGTGCATGATCAGTCTCGTGATCAGTGCATGATAGCCACGTGATCAGTGCATGATCAGTCACCTGATGGGTGTATGATCATTCACGTGACCTGTACATGGTAGCTACATGATCATTGCATGATCAGCCACGTGAGTAGTGCATGATAGCCACGTGATCAGTGCATGATCAGTCACGTGATCAGTGCATGATCAGTCATGTGACCAGTACATGGTAGCTGCGTGATCATGCATGATCAGCCACGTGAGCAGTGCATGATAGCCACGTGATCAGTGCATGATCAGACACGATCAGTGCATGATCAGTCACGTGATCAGTGCATGATCAGACACGTGATCAGTGCATGATCAGTCACGTGATCAGTGCATGATCAGCCACGTGATCAGTGCATGATCAGGCACGTGATCAGTGCATGATCAGCCACGTGATCAGTGCATGATAGCCACGTGATCAGTGCATGATCAGTCACGTGATCAGTGCATGATCAGTCACGTGATCAGTGCATGATCAGCCACGTGATCAGTGCATGATCAGCCACGTGATCAGTGCATGATCAATTACGTGATCAGTGCATGATCAGTCACGTGATCAGTACATGATAGCTACGTGATCAGTGCATGATCAGCCACGTGATCAGTGCATGATAGCCACGTGATCAGTGCATGATAGCCACGTGATCAGTGCATGATCAGTCACGTGATACGCATGATCAGCCACGTGATCAGTGCATGATAGCCACGTGATCAGTGCATGATCAGCCACGTGATCAGTGCATGATAGCCACGTGATCAGTGCATGATCAGTCACGTGATACGTGTGTGATCAGCCACGTGATCAGTGCATGATATCCACGTGATCAGTGCATGACAGCCACGTGATCAGTGCATGAGAGCCACGTGATCAGTGCATGATCAGTCACGTGATACATGTGATCAGCCACGTGATCAGTGCATGATGAGCCACGTGATCAGTGCATGATCAATTACGTGATCAGTGCATGATCAGTCACGTGACCAGTACATGGTTACATGATCGCTGCATGATCAGCCACGTGAGCAGTGCATGATAGCCACGTGATCAGTGCATGATCAGTCACGTGATCAGTACATGATCAGTCACGTGAACAGTGCATGATCATTTACGTGATCTTTGCATGATCAGTCACGTTACCAGTATATGGTTGCACGTGATCATTCCATGACGAGCCACGTGAGCAGTGCATGATAGCCACGTGATGTGTGCATGAGTTACGTGAGCAGAGTATGATCAGCCACGTGATCAGTGCATGAGTGCCACGTGATCAGTGCATGATATGTCACGTGACAGGTGTGTGATCAGCCACGTGAACAGTGCATGTTCAGCCACGTGATCAGTGCATGATAGCCACGTGATCAGTGCATGATCAGTTACGTGAGCAGTGTATGATCAGCCACGTGATCAGTGCATGGTCAGACACGTGAACAGTGTATGATCAGCCACGTGATCAGTGCATGATATCCATGATCAGTGCATGATCATCACGTGATCAGTGTATGATCAGCCACGTGAACAGTGCATGCTCAGTCACGTGATCTGGGCCTGCTGAGCTGCGTGATTACCGTCTGCTCATCTGCTTGACAATTGCCAGCTGAGCTGCACGATTCCTGCCTGTCATCTGCTTGACAATTGCCAGCTGTGCTGCGTATTCCTGCCTGCTCAGCTGCTTGATTATTGCCAGCTGAGCAGCATGATTCTTCACACCTGAGTTCCATGATTATTGCCTGCTGACTGTTTGATTCTGCCTACTCAGCTCTTTGTTTATTGCCTCCAGAGGCACATGATCAGTGTATGATAGCAAACATGATCAGCGCATGATCAGTCACATGATCAGCGCCATTAAGTCACGTGATCACTACATGATAGTCATGTGATCAGTCCATGCTCAGTCACGGTATCAGTGCATGATCAGCCACGTGATCAGTGCATGATCTGTCACAAGATTAGTGTATGATCATCCACGTGATCAGTGCACGGGCAGTCATGTGATCAGTGCATGATATAGACGTGATCAGTGCATGATCAGTCTCGTGATCAGTGCATGATAGCCACGTGATCAGTGCATGATCAGTCACCTGATGGGTGTATGATCATTCACGTGACCTGTACATGGTAGCACATGATCATTGCATGATCAGCCACGTGAGTAGTGCATGATAGCCACGTGATCACTGCATGATCAGTCACGTGATCAGTGCATGATCAGTCATGTGACCAGTACATGGTAGCTGCGTGATCATGGCATGATCAGCCACGTGAGCAGTGCATGATAGCCACGTGATCAGTGCATGATCAGACACGATCAGTGCATGATCAGTCACGTGATCAGTGCATGATCAGCCACGTGATCAGTGCATGATCAGGCACGTGATCAGTGTATGTCCAGCCGTGATCAGTGCATGATAGCCACGTGATCAGTGCATGATCAGTCACGTGATCAGTGCATGATCAGTTATGTGATCAGTGCATGATCAGCCACGTGATCAGTGCATGATCAGCCACGTGATCAGTGCATGATCAATTACGTGATCAGTGCATGATCAGTCACGTGACCAGTACATGGTAGCTACGTGATCATTGCCTGATCAGCCACGTGATCAGTGCATGATAGCCACGTGATCAGTGCATGATAGCCACGTGATCAGTGCATGATCAGTCATGTGATACGGTGTGATCAGCCACGTGATCAGTGCATGATATCCACGTGATCAGTGCATGACAGCCACGTGATCAGTGCATGAGAGCCACGGATCAGTGCATGATCAGTCACGTGATACATGTGATCAGCCACGTGATCAGTGCATGATGAGCCACGTGATCAGTGCAGGATCAATTACGTGATCAGTGCATGATCAGTCACGTGACCAGTACATGGTTGCTACGTGATCGTTGCATGATCAGCCACGTGAGCAGTGCATGATAGCCACGTGATCAGTGCATGATCAGTCACGTGATCAGTGCATGATCAGTCACGTGAACAGTGCATGATCATTTACGTGATCTTGCATGATCAGTCACGTGACCAGTATATGGTTGCTACGTGATCATTCCATGACGAGCCACGGGAGCAGTGCATGATAGCCACGTGATGTGTGCATGAGTTACGTGAGCAGTGTATGATCAGCCACGTGATCAGTGCATGAGTGCCACGTGATCAGTGCATGATATGTCACGTGACAGGTGTGTGATCAGCCACGTGAACAGTGCATGTTCAGCCACGGATCAGTGCATGATAGCCACGTGATCAGTGCATGATCAGTTACGTGAGCAGTGTATGATCAGCCACGTGATCAGTGCATGGTCAGACACGTGAACAGTGTATGATCAGCCACGCGATCAGTGCATGATATCCAAGTGATCAGTGCATGATCATCACGTGATCAGTGTATGATCAGCCACGTGAACAGTGCATGCTCAGTCACGTGATCTGGGCCTGCTGAGCTGCGTGATTACTGTCTGCTCATCTGCTTGACAATTGCCAGCTGAGCTGCACGATTCCTGCCTGTCATCTGCTTGACAATTGCCAGCTGTGCTGAATTCCTGCCTGCTCAGCTGCTTGATTATTGCCAGCTGAGCAGCATGATTCCTCACACTGTGTTCCATGATTATTGCCTGCTGACTGTTTGATTCGTGCCTACTCAGCTCTTTGTTTATTGCCTCCAGAGGCACATGATCAGTGTATGATAGCAAACATGATCAGCGCATGATCAGTCACATGATCAGCGCCATTAAGTCACGTGATCACTACATGATAGTCATGTGATCAGTCCATGCTCAGTCACGGTATCAGTGCATGATCAGCCACGTGATCAGTGCATGATCTGTCACAAGATTAGTGCATGATCATCCACGTGATCAGTGCACGGGCAGTCATGTGATCAGTGCATGATATAGACGTGAACAGTGCATGATCAGTCTCGTGATCAGTGCATGATAGCCACGTGATCAGTGCATGATCAGTCACCTGATGGGTGTATGATCATTCACGTGACCTGTACATGGTAGCTACATGATCATTGCATGATCAGCCACGTGAGTAGTTCATGATAGCCACGTGATCACTGCATGATCAGTCACGTGATCAGTGCATGATCAGTCATGTGACCAGTACATGGTAGCTGCGTGATCATGGCATGATCAGCCACGTGAGCAGTGCATGATAGCCACGTGATCAGTGCATGATCAGTCACGGATCAGTGCATGATCAGTCACGTGATCAGTGCATGATCAGCCACGATCAGTGCATGATCAGCACGTGATCAGTGCATGATCACGTGATCAGTGCATGATCAGGCACGTGATCAGTGTATGTTCAGCCACGTGATCAGTGCATGATAGCCACGTGATCAGTGCATGATCAGTCACGTGATCAGTGCATGATCAGTTACGTGATCAGTGTATGATCAGCCACGTGATCAGTGCATGATCAGCCACGTGATCAGTGCATGATCAATTACGTGATCAGTGCATGATCAGTCACGTGACCAGTACATGGTAGCTACGTGATCATTGCCTGATCAGCCACGTGATCAGTGCATGATAGCCACGTGATCAGTGCATGATAGCCACGTGATCAGTGCATGATCAGTCATGTGATACGTGTGATCAGCCACGTGATCAGTGCATGATATCCACGTGATCAGTGCATGACAGCCACGTGATAGGCATGAGAGCCACGGGATCAGTGCATGATCAGTCACGTGATACATGTGTGATCAGCCACGTGATCAGTGCATGATGAGCCACGTGATCAGTGCAGGATCAATTACGTGATCAGTGCATGATCAGTCACGGACCAGTACATGGTTGCTACGTGATCGTTGCATGATCAGCCACGTGAGCAGAGCATGATAGCCACGTGGTCAGTGCATGATCAGTCACGTGATCAGTACATGATCAGTCACGTGAACAGTGCATGATCATTTACGTGATCTTTGCATGATCAGTCACGTTACCAGTATATGGTTGCTACGCGATCATTCCATGACGAGCCACGTGAGCAGTGCATGATAGCCACGTGATGTGTGCATGAGTTACGTGAGCAGAGTATGATCAGCCACGTGATCAGTGCATGAGTGCCACGTGATCAGTGCATGATATGTCACGTGACAGGTGTGTGATCAGCCACGTGAACAGTGCATGTTCAGCCACGTGATCAGTGCATGATAGCCACGTGATCAGTGCATGATCAGTTACGTGAGCAGTGTATGATCAGCCACGTGATCAGTGCATGGTCAGACACGTGAACAGTGTATGATCAGCCACGTGATCAGTGCATGATATCCAAGTGATCAGTGCATGATCATCACGTGATCAGTGTATGATCAGCCACGTGAACAGTGCATGCTCAGTCACGTGATCTGGCCTGCTGAGCTGCGTGATTACTGTCTGCTCATCTGCTTGACAATTGCCAGCTGAGCTGCACGATTCCTGCCTGTCATCTGCTTGACAATTGCCAGCTGTGCTGCGTAATTCCTGCCTGCTCAGCTGCTTGATTATTGCCAGCTGAGCAGCATGATTCCTCACACCTGAGTTCCATGATTATTGCCTGCTGACTGTTTGATTCGTGCCTACTCAGCTCTTTGTTTATTGCCTCCAGAGGCACATGATCAGTGTATGATAGCAAACATGATCAGCGCATGATCAGTCACATGATCAGCGCCATTAAGTCACGTGATCACTACATGATAGTCATGTGATCAGTCCATGCTCAGTCACGGTATCAGTGCATGATCAGCCACGTGATCAGTGCATGATCTGTCACAAGATTAGTGTATGATCATCCACGTGATCAGTGCACGGGCAGTCATGTGATCAGTGCATGATATAGACGTGAACAGTGCATGATCAGTCTCGTGATCAGTGCATGATAGCCACGTGATCAGTGCATGATCAGTCACCTGATGGGTGTATGATCATTCACGTGACCTGTACATGGTAGCTACATGATCATTGCATGATCAGCCACGTGAGTAGTTCATGATAGCCACGTGATCACTGCATGATCAGTCACGTGATCAGTGCATGATCAGTCATGTGACCAGTACATGGTAGCTGCGTGATCATGGCATGATCAGCCACGTGAGCAGTGCATGATAGCCACGTGATCAGTGCATGATCAGTCACGGATCAGTGCATGATCAGCCACGTGATCAGTGCATGATCAGCCACGTGATCAGTGCATGATCAGTCACGTGATCAGTGCATGATCAGCCACGGATCAGTGCATGACCAGGCACGTGATCAGTGCATGTCCAGCCAAGTGATCAGTGCATGATAGCCACGTGATCAGTGCATGATCAGTCACGTGATCAGTGCATGATCAGTCATGTGATCAGTGTATGATCAGCCACGTGATCAGTGCATGATCAGCCACATGATCAGTGCATGATCAATTACGTGCTCAGTGCATGATCAGTCACGTGACCAGTACATGGTAGCTACGTGATCATTGCCTGATCAGCCACGTGATCAGTGCATGATAGCCACGTGATCAGTGCATGATAGCCACGTGATCAGTGCATGATCAGTCATGTGATACGTGTGTGATCAGCCACATGATCAGTGCATGATATCCACGTGATCAGTGCATGACAGCCACGTGATCAGTGCATGAGAGCCACGGATCAGTGCATGATCAGTCACGTGATACATGTGTGATCAGCCACGTGATCAGTGCATGATGAGCCACGTGATCAGTGCAGGATCAATTACGTGATCAGTGCATGATCAGTCACGTGACCAGTACATGGTTGCTACGTGATCGTTGCATGATCAGCCACGTGAGCAGAGCATGATAGCCACGTGGTCAGTGCATGATCAGTCACGTGATCAGTACATGATCAGTCACGTGAACAGTGCATGATCATTTACGTGATCTTTGCATGATCAGTCACGTTACCAGTATATGGTTGCTACGTGATCATTCCATGACGAGCCACGTGAGCAGTGCATGATAGCCACGTGATGTGTGCATGAGTTACGTGAGCAGAGTATGATCAGCCACGTGATCAGTGCATGAGTGCCACGTGATCAGTGCATGATATGTCACGTGACAGGTGTGTGATCAGCCACGTGAACAGTGCATGTTCAGCCACGTGATCAGTGCATGATAGCCACGTGATCAGTGCATGATCAGTTACGTGAGCAGTGTATGATCAGCCACGTGATCAGTGCATGGTCAGACACGTGAACAGTGTATGATCAGCCACGTGATCAGTGCATGATATCCAAGTGATCAGTGCATGATCATCACGCGATCAGTGTATGATCAGCCACGTGAACAGTGCATGCTCAGTCACGTGATCTGGGCCTGCTGAGCTGCGTGATTACTGTCTGCTCATCTGCTTGACAATTGCCAGCTGAGCTGCACGATTCCTGCCTGTCATCTGCTTGACAATTGCCAGCTGTGCTGCGTAATTCCTGCCTGCTCAGCTGCTTGATTATTGCCAGCTGAGCAGCATGATTCCTCACACCTGAGTTCCATGATTATTGCCTGCTGACTGTTTGATTCGTGCCTACTCAGCTCTTTGTTTATTGCCTCCAGAGGCACATGATCAGTGTATGATAGCAAACATGATCAGCGCATGATCAGTCACATGATCAGCGCCATTAAGTCACGTGATCACTACATGATAGTCATGTGATCAGTCCATGCTCAGTCACGGTATCAGTGCATGATCAGCCACGTGATCAGTGCATGATCTGTCACAAGATTAGTGTATGATCATCCACGTGATCAGTGCACGGGCAGTCATGTGATCAGTGCATGATATAGACGTGAACAGTGCATGATCAGTCTCGTGATCAGTGCATGATAGCCACGTGATCAGTGCATGATCAGTCACCTGATGGGTGTATGATCATTCACGTGACCTGTACATGGTAGCTACATGATCATTGCATGATCAGCCACGAGTAGTTCATGATAGCCACGTGATCACTGCATGATCAGTCACGTGATCAGTGCATGATCAGTCATGTGACCAGTACATGGTAGCTGCGTGATCATGGCATGATCAGCCACGTGAGCAGTGCATGATAGCCACGTGATCAGTGCATGATCAGACACGAGATCAGTGCATGATCAGTCACGTGATCAGTGCATGATCAGCCACGTGATCAGTGCATGACCAGGCACGTGATCAGTGTATGTCCAGCCAAGTGATCAGTGCATGATAGCCACGTGATCAGTGCATGATCAGTCACGTGATCAGTGCATGATCAGTTATGTGATCAGTGTATGATCAGCCACGTGATCAGTGCATGATCAGCCACATGATCAGTGCATGATCAATTACGTGATCAGTGCATGATCAGTCACGTGACCAGTACATGGTAGCTACGTGATCATTGCCTGATCAGCCACGTGATCAGTGCATGATAGCCACGTGATCAGTGCATGATAGCCACGTGATCAGTGCATGATCAGTCATGTGATACGTGTGTGATCAGCCACGTGATCAGTGCATGATATCCACGTGATCAGTGCATGACAGCCACGTGATCAGTGCATGAGAGCCACGGGATCAGTGCATGATCAGTCACGTGATACATGTGTGATCAGCCACGTGATCAGTGCATGATGAGCCACGTGATCAGTGCAGGATCAATTACGTGATCAGTGCATGATCAGTCACGTGACCAGTACATGGTTGCTACGTGATCGCTGCATGATCAGCCACGTGAGCAGGGCATGATAGCCACGTGATCAGTGCATGATCATTTACGTGATCTTGCATGATCAGTCACGTGACCAGTATATGGTTGCTACGTGATCATTCCATGACGAGCCACGTGAGCAGTGCATGATAGCCACGTGATGTGTGCATGAGTTACGTGAGCAGAGTATGATCAGCCACGTGATCAGTGCATGAGTGCCACGTGATCAGTGCATGATATGTCACGGACAGGTGTGTGATCAGCCACGTGAACAGTGCATGTTCAGCCACGTGATCAGTGCATGATAGCCACGTGATCAGTGCATGATCAGTTACGGAGCAGTGTATGATCAGCCACGTGATCAGTGCATGGTCAGACACGTGAACAGTGTATGATCAGCCACGTGATCAGTGCATGATATCCAAGTGATCAGTGCATGATCATCACGTGATCAGTGTATGATCAGCCACGTGAACAGTGCATGCTCAGTCACGTGATCTGGGCCTGCTGAGCTGCGTGATTACTGTCTGCTCATCTGCTTGACAATTGCCAGCTGAGCTGCACGATTCCTGCCTGTCATCTGCTTGACAATTGCCAGCTGTGCTGCGTAATTCCTGCCTGCTCAGCTGCTTGATTATTGCCAGCTGAGCAGCATGATTCCTCACACCTGAGTTCCATGATTATTGCCTGCTGACTGTTTGATTCGTGCCTACTCAGCTCTTTGTTTATTGCCTCCAGAGGCACATGATCAGTGTATGATAGCAAACATGATCAGCGCATGATCAGTCACATGATCAGCGCCATTAAGTCACGTGATCACTACATGATAGTCATGTGATCAGTCCATGCTCAGTCACGGTATCAGTGCATGATCAGCCACGTGATCAGTGCATGATCTGTCACAAGATTAGTGTATGATCATCCACGTGATCAGTGCACGGGCAGTCATGTGATCAGTGCATGATATAGACGTGAACAGTGCATGATCAGTCTCGTGATCAGTGCATGATAGCCACGTGATCAGTGCATGATCAGTCACCTGATGGGTGTATGATCATTCACGTGACCTGTACATGGTAGCTACATGATCATTGCATGATCAGCCACGTGAGTAGTTCATGATAGCCACGTGATCACTGCATGATCAGTCACGTGATCAGTGCATGATCAGTCACGTGACCAGTACATGGTAGCTGCGATCATGGCATGATCAGCCACGTGAGCAGTGCATGATAGCCACGTGATCAGTGCATGATCAGACACGAGATCAGTGCATGATCAGTCACGTGATCAGTGCATGATCAGCCACGTGATCAGTGAATGACCAGGCACGTGATCAGTGATGTCCAGCCAAGTGATCAGTGCATGATAGCCACGTGATCAGTGCATGATCAGTCACGTGATCAGTGCATGATCAGTTACGTGATCAGTGCATGATCAGCCACGTGATCAGTGCATGATCAGCCACATGATCAGTGCATGATCAATTACGTGCTCAGTGCATGATCAGTCACGTGACCAGTACATGGTAGCTACGTGATCATTGCCTGATAAGCCACGTGATCAGTGCATGATAGCCACGTGATCAGTGCATGATAGCCACGTGATCAGTGCATGATCAGTCATGTGATACGTGTGTGATCAGCCACATGATCAGTGCATGATATCCACGTGATCAGTGCATGACAGCCACGTGATCAGTGCATGAGAGCCACGGGATCAGTGCATGATCAGTCACGTGATACATGTGATCAGCCACGTGATCAGTGCATGATGAGCCACGTGATCAGTGCAGGATCAATTACGTGATCAGTGCATGATCAGTCACGGACCAGTACATGGTTGCTACGTGATCGCTGCATGATCAGCCACGTGAGCAGAGCATGATAGCCACGTGGTCAGTGCATGATCAGTCACGTGATCAGTACATGATCAGTCACGTGAACAGTGCATGATCATTTACGTGATCTTTGCATGATCAGTCACGTTACCAGTATATGGTTGCTACGTGATCATTCCATGACGAGCCACGTGAGCAGTGCATGATAGCCACGTGATGTGTGCATGAGTTACGTGAGCAGAGTATGATCAGCCACGTGATCAGTGCATGAGTGCCACGTGATCAGTGCATGATATGTCACGTGACAGGTGTGTGATCAGCCACGTGAACAGTGCATGTTCAGCCACGTGATCAGTGCATGATAGCCACGTGATCAGTGCATGATCAGTTACGTGAGCAGTGTATGATCAGCCACGTGATCAGTGCATGGTCAGACACGTGAACAGTGTATGATCAGCCACGTGATCAGTGCATGATATCCAAGTGATCAGTGCATGATCATCACGTGATCAGTGTATGATCAGCCACGTGAACAGTGCATGCTCAGTCACGTGATCTGGGCCTGCTGAGCTGCGTGATTACTGTCTGCTCATCTGCTTGACAATTGCCAGCTGAGCTGCACGATTCCTGCCTGTCATCTGCTTGACAATTGCCAGCTGTGCTGCGTAATTCCTGCCTGCTCAGCTGCTTGATTATTGCCAGCTGAGCAGCATGATTCCTCACACCTGAGTTCCATGATTATTGCCTGCTGACTGTTTGATTCGTGCCTACTCAGCTCTTTGTTTATTGCCTCCAGAGGCACATGATCAGTGTATGATAGCAAACATGATCAGCGCATGATCAGTCACATGATCAGCGCCATTAAGTCACGTGATCACTACATGATAGTCATGTGATCAGTCCATGCTCAGTCACGGTATCAGTGCATGATCAGCCACGTGATCAGTGCATGATCTGTCACAAGATTAGTGTATGATCATCCACGTGATCAGTGCACGGGCAGTCATGTGATCAGTGCATGATATAGACGTGAACAGTGCATGATCAGTCTCGTGATCAGTGCATGATAGCCACGTGATCAGTGCATGATCAGTCACCTGATGGGTGTATGATCATTCACGTGACCTGTACATGGTAGCTACATGATCATTGCATGATCAGCCACGTGAGTAGTTCATGATAGCCACGTGATCACTGCATGATCAGTCACGTGATCAGTGCATGATCAGTCATGTGACCAGTACATGGTAGCGCGTGATCATGGCATGATCAGCCACGTGAGCAGTGCATGATAGCCACGTGATCAGTGCATGATCAGTCACGTGATCAGTGCATGATCAGTCACGTGATCAGTGCATGATCAGCCACGTGATCAGTGCATGATCAGGCACGTGATCAGTGCATGATCAGCCACGTGATCAGTGCATGATCAGCCACGTGATCAGTGCATGATCAGCCACGTGATCAGTGCATGATAGCCACGTGATCAGTGCATGAGTCACGTGATCAGTGCATGATCAGTTACGTGATCAGTGCATGATCAGCCACGTGATCAGTGCATGATCAGCCACGTGATCAGTGCATGATCAGTTACGTGATCAGTGCATGATCAGTCACGTGACCAGTACATGGTAGCTACGTGATCAGTGCATGATCAGCCACGTGATCAGTGCATGATAGCCACGTGATCAGTGCATGATAGCCACGTGATCAGTGCATGATCAGTCACGTGATCAGTGCATGATCAGCCACGTGATCAGTGCATGATAGTCACGTGATCAGTGCATGATCAGCCACGTGATCAGTGCATGATCAGCCACGTGATCAGTGCATGATAGCCACGTGACAGTGCATGATCAGTTACGTGATCAGTGCATGATCAGCCACGTGATCAGTGCATGACAGCCACGTGATCAGTGCATGATCAGCCACGTGATCAGTGCATGATCAGTCACGTGATCAGTGTGATCAGCCACGTGATCAGTGCATGATCAGCCACGTGATCAGTGCATGATCAGTTACGTGATCAGTGCATGATCAGTCACGTGACCAGCATGGTTGCCATGATCGCCATGATCAGCCACGTGATCAGTGCATGATAGCCACGTGATCAGTGCATGATCAGTCACGTGATCAGTGCATGATCAGTCACGTGATCAGTGCATGATCAGCCACGTGATCAGTGCATGATCAGTCACGTGAGTGCATATGCGTCACGTGATCATTCCATGATCAGCCACGTGAGCAGTGCATGATAGCCACGGATCAGTGCATGAGTTACGTGAGCAGCGTATGATCAGCCACGTGATCAGTGCATGAGTGCCACGTGATCAGTGCATGCAGTCACGTGATCAGTGCATGATCAGCCACGTGATCAGTGCATGATCAGCCACGTGATCAGTGCATGATAGCCACGTGATCAGTGCATGATCAGTCACGTGATCAGTGCATGATCAGCCACGTGATCAGTGCATGATCAGTCACGTGATCAGTGCATGATCAGCCACGTGATCAGTGCATGATCGTCATGATGGGTGTATGATCATTCACGTGACCAGTGCATGGTAGCCACGTGATCAGTGCATGATCAGCCACGTGAGCAGTGCATGATAGCCACGTGATCAGTGCATGATCAGTCACGTGATCAGCATGATCAGTCACGTGACCAGTACATGGTAGCCATGCGGATCATGCATGATCAGCCACGTGAGCAGTGCATGATAGCCACGTGATCAGTGCATGATCAGTCACGGATCAGTGCATGATCAGCCGTGAGTGCATGATCAGCCACGGATCAGTGCATGATCAGGCACGTGATCAGTGTACGTCCAGCCAAGTGATCAGTGCATGATCAGCCACGCGGATCAGTGCATGATCAGTCACGTGATCAGTGCATGATCAGTTACGTGATCAGTGCATGATCAGCCACGTGATCAGTGCATGATCAGCCACATGATCAGTGCATGATCAATTACGTGCTCAGTGCATGATCAGTCACGTGACCAGTACATGGTAGCACGTGATCATTGCCTGATCAGCCACGTGATCAGTGCATGATAGCCACGTGATCAGTGCATGATAGCCACGTGATCAGTGCATGATCAGTCATGTGATACGTGTGATCAGCCACATGATCAGTGCATGATATCCACGTGATCAGTGCATGACAGCCACGTGATCAGTGCATGAGAGCCACGGGATCAGTGCATGATCAGTCACGTGATACATGTGTGATCAGCCACGTGATCAGTGCATGATGAGCCACGTGATCAGTGCAGGATCAATTACGTGATCAGTGCATGATCAGTCACGGACCAGTACATGGTTGCTACGGATCGCTGCATGATCAGCCACGGAGCAGAGCATGATAGCCACGTGGTCAGTGCATGATCAGTCACGTGATCAGTACATGATCAGTCACGTGAACAGTGCATGATCATTTACGTGATCTTTGCATGATCAGTCACGTTACCAGTATATGGTTGCTACGTGATCATTCCATGACGAGCCACGGAGCAGTGCATGATAGCCACGTGATGTGTGCATGAGTTACGTGAGCAGAGTATGATCAGCCACGTGATCAGTGCATGAGTGCCACGTGATCAGTGCATGATATGTCACGTGACAGGTGTGTGATCAGCCACGTGAACAGTGCATGTTCAGCCACGTGATCAGTGCATGATAGCCACGTGATCAGTGCATGATCAGTTACGTGAGCAGTGTATGATCAGCCACGTGATCAGTGCATGGTCAGACACGTGAACAGTGTATGATCAGCCACGTGATCAGTGCATGATATCCAAGTGATCAGTGCATGATCATCACGTGATCAGTGTATGATCAGCCACGTGAACAGTGCATGCTCAGTCACGTGATCTGGGCCTGCTGAGCTGCGTGATTACTGTCTGCTCATCTGCTTGACAATTGCCAGCTGAGCTGCACGATTCTGCCTGTCATCTGCTTGACAATTGCCAGCTGTGCTGCGAATTCTGCCTGCTCAGCTGCTTGATTATTGCCAGCTGAGCAGCATGATTCCTCACACCTGAGTTCCATGATTATTGCCTGCTGACTGTTTGATTCGTGCCTACTCAGCTCTTTGTTTATTGCCTCCAGAGGCACATGATCAGTGTATGATAGCAAACATGATCAGCGCATGATCAGTCACATGATCAGCGCCATTAAGTCACGTGATCACTACATGATAGTCATGTGATCAGTCCATGCTCAGTCACGGTATCAGTGCATGATCAGCCACGTGATCAGTGCATGATCTGTCACAAGATTAGTGTATGATCATCCACGTGATCAGTGCACGGGCAGTCATGTGATCAGTGCATGATATAGACGTGAACAGTGCATGATCAGTCTCGTGATCAGTGCATGATAGCCACGTGATCAGTGCATGATCAGTCACCTGATGGGTGTATGATCATTCACGTGACCTGTACATGGTAGCTACATGATCATTGCATGATCAGCCACGTGAGTAGTTCATGATAGCCACGTGATCACTGCATGATCAGTCACGTGATCAGTGCATGATCAGTCATGTGACCAGTACATGGTAGCTGCGTGATCATGGCATGATCAGCCACGTGAGCAGTGCATGATAGCCACGTGATCAGTGCCACGTGATCAGTGCATGATCAGTCACGAGATCAGTGCAGATCAGATCAGTCACGTGATCAGTGCATGATCAGCCACGTGATCAGTGCATGACCAGCCACGTGATCAGTGCATGTGATCAGCATGATAGCCACGTGATCAGTGCATGATCAGTCACGTGATCAGTGCATGATCAGTCATGTGATCAGTGTATGATCAGCCACGTGATCAGTGCATGATCAGCCACATGATCAGTGCATGATCAATTACGTGATCAGTGCATGATCAGTCACGTGACCAGTACATGGTAGCTACGTGATCATTGCCTGATCAGCCACGTGATCAGTGCATGATAGCCACGTGATCAGTGCATGATAGCCACGTGATCAGTGCATGATCAGTCATGTGATACGTGTGATCAGCGATCAGTGCATGATCCACGTGATCAGTGCATGACAGCCACGCGATCAGTGCATGATAGCCACGTGATCAGTGCATGATCAGCCACGTGATCAGTGCATGAGAGCCACGTGATCAGTGCATGATGATCAGTCACGTACATGTGCAGTGATCAGCCACGGATCAGTGCATGATGAGCCACGTGATCAGTGCAGGATCAATTACGTGATCAGTGCATGATCAGTCACGTGACCAGTACATGGTTGCTACGCGATCGTTGCATGATCAGCCACGTGAGCAGAGCATGATAGCCACGTGTCAGTGCATGATCAGTCACGTGATCAGTACATGATCAGTCACGTGAACAGTGCATGATCATTTACGTGATCTTTGCATGATCAGTCACGTTACCAGTATATGGTTGCTACGTGATCATTCCATGACGAGCCACGTGAGCAGTGCATGATAGCCACGTGATGTGTGCATGAGTTACGTGAGCAGAGTATGATCAGCCACGTGATCAGTGCATGAGTGCCACGTGATCAGTGCATGATATGTCACGTGACAGTGTGTGATCAGCCACGTGAACAGTGCATGTTCAGCCACGTGATCAGTGCATGATAGCCACGTGATCAGTGCATGATCAGTTACGTGAGCAGTGCACGATCAGCCACGTGATCAGTGCATGGTCAGACACGTGAACAGTGTATGATCAGCCACGTGATCAGTGCATGATATCCAAGTGATCAGTGCATGATCATCACGTGATCAGTGTATGATCAGCCACGTGAACAGTGCATGCTCAGTCACGTGATCTGGGCCTGCTGAGCTGCGTGATTACTGTCTGCTCATCTGCTTGACAATTGCCAGCTGAGCTGCACGATTCCTGCCTGTCATCTGCTTGACAATTGCCAGCTGTGCTGCGTAATTCCTGCCTGCTCAGCTGCTTGATTATTGCCAGCTGAGCAGCATGATTCCTCACACCTGAGTTCCATGATTATTGCCTGCTGACTGTTTGATTCGTGCCTACTCAGCTCTTTGTTTATTGCCTCCAGAGGCACATGATCAGTGTATGATAGCAAACATGATCAGCGCATGATCAGTCACATGATCAGCGCCATTAAGTCACGTGATCACTACATGATAGTCATGTGATCAGTCCATGCTCAGTCACGGTATCAGTGCATGATCAGCCACGTGATCAGTGCATGATCTGTCACAAGATTAGTGATGATCATCCACGTGATCAGTGCACGGGCAGTCACGTGATCAGTGCATGATATAGACGTGAACAGTGCATGATCAGTCTCGTGATCAGTGCATGATAGCCACGTGATCAGTGCATGATCAGTCACCTGATGGGTGTATGATCATTCACGTGACCTGTACATGGTAGCTACATGATCATTGCATGATCAGCCACGTGAGTAGTTCATGATAGCCACGTGATCACTGCATGATCAGTCACGTGATCAGTGCATGATCAGTCATGTGACCAGTACATGGTAGCTGCGTGATCATGCATGATCAGCCACGTGAGCAGTGCATGATAGCCACGTGATCAGTGCATGATCAGTCACGGATTGCATGATCAGCCACGTGATCAGTGCATGACCAGGCACGTGATCAGTGTATGTCAGCCACGTGATCAGTGCATGATAGCCACGTGATCAGTGCATGATCAGTCACGTGATCAGTGCATGATCAGTTATGTGATCAGTGTATGATCAGCCACGTGATCAGTGCATGATCAGCCACATGATCAGTGCATGATCAATTACGTGATCAGTGCATGATCAGTCACGTGACCAGTACATGGTAGCCTACGTGATCATTGCCTGATCAGCACGTGATCAGTGCATGATAGCCACGTGATCAGTGCATGATAGCCACGTGATCAGTGCATGATCAGTCATGTGATACGTGTGTGATCAGCCACGTGATCAGTGCATGATATCCACGCGATCAGTGCATGACAGCCACGTGATCAGTGCATGAGAGCCACGGGATCAGTGCATGATCAGTCACATGATACATGTGTGATCAGCCACGTGATCAGTGCATGATGAGCCACGGGATCAGTGCAGGATCAATTACGTGATCAGTGCATGATCAGTCACGTGACCAGTACATGGTTGCTACGTGATCGTTGCATGATCAGCCACGTGAGCAGAGCATGATAGCCACGTGGTCAGTGCATGATCAGTCACGTGATCAGTACATGATCAGTCACGTGAACAGTGCATGATCATTTACGTGATCTGTGCATGATCAGTCACGTTACCAGTATATGGTTACATGATCATTCCATGACGAGCCACGTGAGCAGTGCATGATAGCCACGATGTGTGCATGAGTTACGTGAGCAGAGTATGATCAGCCACGTGATCAGTGCATGAGTGCCACGTGATCAGTGCATGATATGTCACGTGACAGGTGTGTGATCAGCCACGTGAACAGTGCATGTTCAGCCACGTGATCAGTGCATGATAGCCACGTGATCAGTGCATGATCAGTTACGTGAGCAGTGTACGATCAGCCACGTGATCAGTGCATGGTCAGCCACGTGAACAGTGTATGATCAGCCACGTGATCAGTGCATGATAGCCACGTGATCTGGGCCTGCTGAGCCGCGTGATTACTGCCTGCTCATCTGCTTGACAATTGCCAGCTGAGCTGCACGATTCCTGCATGCTCAGCTGCTTGATTATTGCCAGCTGAGCAGCATGTGAGATTCCTCACACCTGTGTTCCATGATTATTGCCCGCTGACTGTATGATTCGTGCCTACTCAGCTCTTTGTTTATTGCCTCCAGAGGCACGTGATCAGTGCATGATAGCAAACATGATCAGTGCATGATCAGTCACATGATCAGCGGCATTAAGTCACGTGATCACTACATGATAGCCATGTGATCAGTGCATGCTCAGTCACGTTATCAGTGCATGATCAGCCACGTGATCAGTGCATGATAGCCACGTGATCAGTGCATGATCAGTCACGTGATCAGTGCATGATAAATACGTGATCAGTGCATGATCAGCCACGTGATCAGTGCATGATAGCCACGTGATCAGTGCATGATCAGTCACGTGATCAGTGCATGATCAGCCACGTGACCAGTATATGGTCAGCACGTGATCAGTGCATGATCAGCCACGTGATCAGTGCATGATAGCACGTGATCAGTGCATGATCAGCCACGTGATCAGTGCATGATCAGTCATGTGATCAGTGCATGATCAGCCACGTGATCAGTGCATGATCAGTTACGTGATCAGTGCATGATCAGCCACGTGATCAGTGCATGATCAGTCACGTGATCAGTGTATGATCAGCTACGTGATCAGTGCATGATCAGTCACGTGATCAGTACATGGTAGCCACGTGATCAGTCCATGATAGCCACGTGATCAGTGCATGATAGTCACGTGATACGTGTGCGATCAGCCACGTGATCAGTGCATGATAGCCACGTGATCAGTGCATGATCAGCCACGTGATCAGTGCATGATCAGCCACGTGATCAGTGCATGATCAGTCACGTGATCAGTGCATGATCAGCCACGTGATCAGTGCATGATCAGCCACGTGATCAGTGCATGATCAATCACGTGATCAGTGCATGATCAGTCACGTGACCAGTACATGGTAGCCACGTGATCGTTGCATGATCAGCCACGTGAGCAGTGCATGATAGCCACGTGATCAGTGCATGATCAGTCACGTGATCAGTGCATGATCAGTCACGTGATCAGTGCATGATCATACGTGATCAGTGCATGATCAGTCACGTGACCAGTATATGTAGCATGATCAGTGCATGACAGCCACTTGATCAGTGCATGATAGCCACGTGATGTGTGCATGAGTTACGTGAGCAGAGTATGATCAGCCACGTGATCAGTGCATGAGTGCCACGTGATCAGTGCATGATAAGTCACGTGATCAGTGTGTGATCAGCCACGTGAACAGTGCATGATCAGCCACGTGATCAGTGCATGATCAGCCACGTGATCAGTGCATGATCAGCCACGTGATCAGTGC
Organism: Bos javanicus; assembly: GCF_032452875.1. Classification (NCBI taxonomy): domain Eukaryota; kingdom Metazoa; phylum Chordata; class Mammalia; order Artiodactyla; family Bovidae; genus Bos; species Bos javanicus. The sequence goes on from NW_026894516.1 coordinate 74,147, forward strand.
ATGATCAGTTACGTGATCAGTGCATGATCAGCCACGTGATCAGTGCATGATCAGTCACGTGATCAGTGCATGATCAGCCACGTGATCAGTGCATGATCAGTCACGTGATCAGTGATTAGCCACGTGATCAGTGCATGATCAGTCACGTGATGGGTGCATGATCATTCACGTGATCAGTGCATGGTAGCTACGTGATCATTGCATGATCAGCCACGTGATCAGTGCATGATAGCCACGTGATCAGTGCATGATCAGTCACGTGATCAGTGCATGATCAGTCACGTGATCAGTGCATGATAGTCGTGATCAGTGCATGATCAGCCACGTGAGCAGTGCATGATAGCCACGTGATCAGTGCATGATCAGTCACGTGATCAGTGCATGATCAGTCACGTGATCAGTGCATGATCACGTGATCAGTGCATGATCAGGCACGTGATCAGTGCATGATCAGTCACGTGATCAGTGCATGATAGTCACGTGATCAGTGCATGATCAGTCACGTGATCAGTGCATGATCAGTTATGATCAGTGTATGATCAGCCACGTGATCAGTGCATGATCAGCCACGTGATCAGTGCATGATCAACCACGTGATCAGTGCATGATCAGTCACGTGATCAGTGCATAGCGTGATCAGTGCATGATCAGCCACGTGATCAGTGCATGATAGCCACGTGATCAGTGCATGATAGCCACGTGATCAGTGCATGATCAGTCATGTGATACGTGTGTGATCAGCCACGTGATCAGTGCATGATATCCACGTGATCAGTGCATGACAGCCACGTGATCAGTGCATGAGCCACGTGATCAGTGCATGATCAGTCACGTGATACATGTGTGATCAGCCACGTGATCAGTGCATGATGAGCCACGTGATCAGTGCAGGATCAATTACGTGATCAGTGCATGATCAGTCACGTGACCAGTACATGGTTGCTACGTGATCGTTGCATGATCAGCCACGTGAGCAGAGCATGATAGCCACGTGATCAGTGCATGATCAGTCACGTGATCAGTACATGATCAGTCACGTGAACAGTGCATGATCATTTACGTGATCTGTGCATGATCAGTCACGTGACCAGTATATGGTTGCTACGTGATCATTCCATGACGAGCCACGTGAGCAGTGCATGATAGCCACGTGATGTGTGCATGAGTTACGTGAGCAGAGTATGATCAGCCACGTGATCAGTGCATGAGTGCCACGTGATCAGTGCATGATATGTCACGTGACAGGTGTGTGATCAGCCACGTGAACAGTGCATGTTCAGCCACGTGATCAGTGCATGATAGCCACGTGATCAGTGCATGATCAGTTACGTGAGCAGTGTATGATCAGCCACGTGATCAGTGCATGGTCAGACACGTGAACAGTGTATGATCAGCCACGTGATCAGTGCATGATATCCAAGTGATCAGTGCATGATCATCACGTGATCAGTGTATGATCAGCCACGTGAACAGTGCATGCTCAGTCACGTGATCTGGGCCTGCTGAGCTGCGTGATTACTGTCTGCTCATCTGCTTGACAATTGCCAGCTGAGCTGCACGATTCCTGCCTGTCATCTGCTTGACAATTGCCAGCTGTGCTGCGTAATTCCTGCCTGCTCAGCTGCTTGATTATTGCCAGCTGAGCAGCATGATTCCTCACACCTGAGTTCCATGATTATTGCCTGCTGACTGTTTGATTCGTGCCTACTCAGCTCTTTGTTTATTGCCTCCAGAGGCACATGATCAGTGTATGATAGCAAACATGATCAGCGCATGATCAGTCACATGATCAGCGCCATTAAGTCACGTGATCACTACATGATAGTCATGTGATCAGTCCATGCTCAGTCACGGTATCAGTGCATGATCAGCCACGTGATCAGTGCATGATCTGTCACATGATTAGTGTATGATCATCCACGTGATCAGTGCATGGGCAGTCATGTGATCAGTGCATGATATAGACGTGATCAGTGCATGATCAGTCTCGTGATCAGTGCATGATAGCCACGTGATCAGTGCATGATCAGTCACCTGATGGGTGTATGATCATTCACGTGACCTGTACATGGTAGCTACATGATCATTGCATGATCAGCCACGTGAGTAGTGCATGATAGCCACGTGATCACTGCATGATCAGTCACGTGATCAGTGCATGATCAGTCATGTGACCAGTACATGGTAGCTGCGTGATCATGCATGATCAGCCACGTGAGCAGTGCATGATAGCCACGTGATCAGTGCATGATCAGACACGTGATCAGTGCATGATCAGTCACGTGATCAGTGCATGATCAGCCACGTGATCAGTGCATGATCAGGCACGTGATCAGTGTATGATCAGCCACGTGATCAGTGCATGATAGCCACGTGATCAGTGCATGATCAGTCACGTGATCAGTGCATGATCAGTTACGTGATCAGTGCATGATCAGCCACGTGATCAGTGCATGATCAGCCACGTGATCAGTGCATGATCAATCACGTGATCAGTGCATGATCAGTTACGTGATCAGTGCATGGTAGCTACGTGATCAGTGCATGATCAGCCACGTGATCAGTGCATGATAGCCACGTGATCAGTGCATGATAGCCACGTGATCAGTGCATGATCAGTCATGTGATAGTGTGATCAGCCACGTGATCAGTGCATGATATCCACGTGATCAGTGCATGACAGCCACGTGATCAGTGCATGATAGCCACGTGATCAGTGCATGATCAGTCACGTGATACAGTGTGATCAGCCACGTGATCAGTGCATGATCAGCCACGTGATCAGTGCATGATCAATTACGTGATCAGTGCATGATCAGTCACGTGACCAGTACATGGTAGCACGTGATCAGTGCATGATCAGCCACGTGATCAGTGCATGATAGCCACGTGATCAGTGCATGATCAGTCACGTGATCAGTGCATGATCAGTCACGTGATCAGTGCATGATCATTTACGTGATCAGTGCATGATCAGTCACGTGACCAGTATATGGTTGCTACGTGATCATTCCATGACAGCCACGTGAGCAGTGCATGATAGCCACGTGATGTGCATGAGTTACGTGAGAGAGATGATCAGCCACGTGATCAGTGCATGAGAGCCACGTGATCAGTGCATGATAGTCACGTGACAGGTGTGATCAGCCACGTGATCAGTGCATGATCAGCCACGTGATCAGTGCATGATAGCCACGTGATCAGTGCATGATCAGTTACGTGATCAGTGCATGATCAGCCACGTGATCAGTGCATGATCAGTCACGTGATCAGTGCATGATCAGCCACGTGATCAGTGCATGATCAGGCACGTGATCAGTGCATGATAGCCACGTGATCAGTGCATGATCAGCCACGTGATCAGTGCATGATCAGTCACGTGATCAGTGCATGATCAGTCACGTGATCAGTGCATGATCAGTCACGTGATCAGTGCATGATCAGCCACGTGATCAGTGCATGATCAGTCACGTGATCAGTGCATGATCAGTCACGTGACCAGTACATGGTAGCTACGTGATCATTGCATGAAGCCACGTGATCAGTGCATGATAGCCCGTGATCAGTGCATGATAGCCACGTGATCAGTGCATGATCAGTCATGTGATACGTGTGTGATCAGCCACGTGATCAGTGCATGATATCCACGTGATCAGTGCATGACAGCCACGTGATCAGTGCATGATAGCCACGTGATCAGTGCATGATCAGTCACGTGATACATGTGTGATCAGCCACGTGATCAGTGCATGATGAGCCACGTGATCAGTGCAGGATCAATTACGTGATCAGTGCATGATCAGTCACGTGACCAGTACATGTTGCTACGTGATCGTTGCATGATCAGCCACGTGAGCAGTGCATGATAGCCACGTGATCAGTGCATGATCAGTCACGTGATCAGTACATGATCAGTCACGTGAACAGTGCATGATCATTTACGTGATCTGTGCATGATCAGTCACGTTACCAGTATATGGTGCTACGTGATCATTCCATGACGAGCCACGTGAGCAGTGCATGATAGCCACGTGATGTGTGCATGAGTTATGTGAGCAGAGTATGATCAGCCACGTGATCAGTGCATGAGTGCCATGATCAGTGCATGATATGTCACGTGACAGTGTGTGATCAGCCACGTGAACAGTGCATGATCAGCCACGTGATCAGTGCATGATAGCCACGTGATCAGTGCATGATCAGTTACGTGAGCAGTGTATGATCAGCCACGTGATCAGTGCATGGATCAGTCACGTGATCAGTGTATGATCAGCCACGTGACAGTGCATGCTCAGTCACGTGATCTGGGGCCTGCTGAGCTGCGTGATTACTGTCTGCTCATCTGCTTGACAATTGCCAGCTGAGCTGCACGATTCCTGCCTGCTCAGCTGCTTGATTATTGCCAGCTGAGCAGCATGATTCCTCACACCTGAGTTCCATGATTATTGCCTGCTGACTGTTTGATTCGTGCCTACTCAGCTCTTTGTTTATTGCCTCCAGAGGCACATGATCAGTGTATGATAGCAAACATGATCAGCGCATGATCAGTCACATGATCAGCGCCATTAAGTCACGTGATCACTACATGATAGTCATGTGATCAGTCCATGCTCAGTCACGGTATCAGTGCATGATCAGCCACGTGATCAGTGCATGATCTGCACATGATTAGTGTATGATCATCCACGTGATCAGTGCATGGCAGTCATGATCAGTGCATGATATAGACGTGATCAGTGCATGATCAGTCTCGTGATCAGTGCATGATAGCCACGTGATCAGTGCATGATCAGTCACCTGATGGTGTATGATCATTCACGTGACCTGTACATGGTAGCTACATGATCATTGCATGATCAGCCACGTGAGTAGTGCATGATAGCCACGTGATCAGTGCATGATCAGTCACGTGATCAGTGCATGATCAGTCATGTGACCAGTACATGGTAGCTGCGTGATCATGCATGATCAGCCACGTGAGCAGTGCATGATAGCCACGTGATCAGTGCATGATCAGTCACGTGATCAGTGCATGATCAGTTACGTGATCAGTGCATGATCAGCCACGTGATCAGTGCATGATCAGCCACGTGATCAGTGCATGATCAGGCACGTGATCAGTGCATGATCAGTCACGTGATCAGTGCATGATAGCTACGTGATCAGTGCATGATCAGCCACGTGATCAGTGCATGATAGCCACGCGATCAGTGCATGATCAGTTACGTGATCAGTGCATGATCAGTCACGTGATACGTGTGATCAGCCACGTGATCAGTGCATGATAGCCACGTGATCAGTGCATGATCAGCCACGTGATCAGTGCATGATAGCCACGTGATCAGTGCATGATCAGTCACGTGATCATGTGCATGATCAGCCACGTGATCAGTGCATGATCAGCCACGTGATCAGTGCATGATCAATTACGTGATCAGTGCATGATCAGTCACGTGACCAGTACATGGTTGCACGTGATCAGTGCATGATCAGCCACGTGATCAGTGCATGATAGCCACGTGATCAGTGCATGATCAGTCACGTGATCAGTGCATGATCAGTCACGTGATCAGTGCATGATCAGTTACGTGATCAGTGCATGATCAGTACGTGTCATATATGGTTGCTACGTGATCATTCCATGACAGCCACGTGAGCAGTGCATGATAGCCACGTGATGTGCATGAGTTACGTGATCAGTGATGATCAGCCACGTGATCAGTGCATGAGTGCCACGTGATCAGTGCATGATATGTCACGTGACAGTGTGTGATCAGCCACGTGATCAGTGCATGATCAGCCACGTGATCAGTGCATGATAGCCACGTGATCAGTGCATGATCAGTTACGTGATCAGTGCATGATCAGTCACGTGATCAGTGCATGATAGCACGTGATCAGTGCATGATCAGCCACGTGATCAGTGCATGATAGCCACGTGATCAGTGCATGATCAGTCACGTGATCAGTGCATGATCAGTCACGTGATCAGTGCATGATCAGTCACGTGATCAGTGCATGATCAGTCACGTGATCAGTACATGATCAGCTACGTGATCAGTGCATGATCAGTCACGTGATCAGTGCATGATCAGCCACGTGATCAGTGCATGATAGTCACGTGATCAGTGCATGATCAGCCACGTGATCAGTGCATGATCAGCCACGTGATCAGTGCATGATCAGTTACGTGATCAGTGCATGATCAGTCACGTGACCAGTGCATGATAGCTGCGTGATCAGTGCATGATCAGCCACGTGATCAGTGCATGATCAGCCACGTGATCAGTGCATGATAGCCACGTGATCAGTGCATGATCAGCCACGTGATCAGTGCATGATAGCCACGTGATCAGTGCATGATCAGTCACGTGATCAGTGTATGATCAGCCACGTGATCAGTGCATGATAGCCACGTGATCAGTGCATGATCAATCACGTGATCAGTGCATGATCAGCCACGTGAACAGTGCATGCTCAGTCACGTGATCAGGGCCTGCTGAGCTGCGTGATTACTGTCTGCTCATCTGCTTGACAATTGCCAGCTGAGCTGCACGATTCCTGCCTGTCATCTGCTTGACAATTGCCAGCTGTGCTGCGTAATTCCTGCCTGCTCAGCTGCTTGATTATTGCCAGCTGAGCAGCATGATTCCTCACACCTGAGTTCCATGATTATTGCCTGCTGACTGTTTGATTCGTGCCTACTCAGCTCTTTGTTTATTGCCTCCAGAGGCACATGATCAGTGTATGATAGCAAACATGATCAGCGCATGATCAGTCACATGATCAGCGCATTAAGTCACGTGATCACTACATGATAGTCATGTGATCAGTCCATGCTCAGTCACGTATCAGTGCATGATCAGCCACGTGATCAGTGCATGATCTGTCACGTGATTAGTGTATGATCATCCACGTGATCAGTGCATGGGCAGTCATGTGATCAGTGCATGATATAGACGTGATCAGTGCATGATCAGTCACGTGATCAGTGCATGATAGCCACGTGATCAGTGCATGATCAGTCACCTGATGGGTGTATGATCATTCACGTGACCTGCACATGGTAGCTACATGATCATTGCATGATCAGCCACGTGAGTAGTGCATGATAGCCACGTGATCAGTGCATGATCAGTCACGTGATCAGTGCATGATCAGTCATGTGACCAGTACATGGTAGCTCGTGATCATGGCATGATCAGCCACGTGAGCAGTGCATGATAGCCACGTGATCAGTGCATGATCAGTCACGTGATCAGTGCATGATCAGTCACGTGATCAGTGCATGATCAGCCACGTGATCAGTGCATGATCAGTCACGTGATCAGTGCATGATCAGCCACGTGATCAGTGCATGATCAGCCACGTGATCAGTGCATGATCAGCCACGTGATCAGTGCATGATAGTCACGTGATCAGTGCATGATCAGCCACGTGATCAGTGCATGATCAGCCACGTGATCAGTGCATGATCAATCACGTGATCAGTGCATGATCAGTCACGTGATCAGTACATGGTAGCTACGTGATCAGTGCATGATCAGCCACGTGATCAGTGCATGATAGCCACGTGATCAGTGCATGATAGCCACGTGATCAGTGCATGATCAGTCATGTGATAGTGGTGATCAGCCACGTGATCAGTGCATGATATCCACGTGATCAGTGCATGACAGCCACGTGATCAGTGCATGATAGCCACGTGATCAGTGCATGATCAGTCACGTGATACATGTGTGATCAGCCACGTGATCAGTGCATGATGAGCCACGTGATCAGTGCATGATCAATTACGTGATCAGTGCATGATCAGTCACGTGACCAGTACATGGTTGCTACGTGATCGTTGCATGATCAGCCACGTGAGCAGAGCATGATAGCCACGTGATCAGTGCATGATCAGTCACGTGATCAGTACATGATCAGTCACGTGAACAGTGCATGATCATTTACGTGATCTGTGCATGATCAGTCACGTGACCAGTATATGGTTGCTACGTGATCATTCCATGACGAGCCACGTGAGCAGTGCATGATAGCCACGTGATGTGTGCATGAGTTACTTGAGCAGAGTATGATCAGCCACGTGATCAGTGCATGAGTGCCACGTGATCAGTGCATGATATGTCACGTGACAGGTGTGTGATCAGCCACGTGAACAGTGCATGTTCAGCCACGTGATCAGTGCATGATAGCCACGTGATCAGTGCATGATCAGTTACGTGAGCAGTGTATGATCAGCCACGTGATCAGTGCATGGTCAGACACGTGATCAGTGTATGATCAGCCACGTGATCAGTGCATGATAGCCACGTGATCAGTGCATGATCATCACGTGATCAGTGTGTGATCAGCCACGTGAACAGTGCATGCTCAGTCACGTGATCTGGGCCTGCTGAGCTGCGTGATTACTGTCTGCTCATCTGCTTGACAATTGCCAGCTGAGCTGCACGATTCCTGCCTGTCATCTGCTTGACAATTGCCAGCTGTGCTGCGTAATTCCTGCCTGCTCAGCTGCTTGATTATTGCCAGCTGAGCAGCATGATTCCTCACAGCTGAGTTCCATGATTATTGCCTGCTGACTGTTTGATTCGTGCCTACTCAGCTCTTTGTTTATTGCCTCCAGAGGCACATGATCAGTGTATGATAGCAAACATGATCAGTGCATGATCAGTCACATGATCAGCGCCATTAAGTCACGTGATCACTGCATGATAGTCATGTGATCAGTCCATGCTCAGTCACGGTATCAGTGCATGATCAGCCACGTGATCAGTGCATGATCTGTCACATGATTAGTGTATGATCCACGTGATCAGTGCATGGGCAGCCACGTGATCAGTGCATGATATAGACGTGATCAGTGCATGATCAGTCAGTGATCAGTGCATGATAGCCACGTGATCAGTGCATGATCAGCCACGTGATCAGTGCATGATCAGCCACGTGATCAGTGCATGATCAGTCACGTGATCAGTACATGGTTGCTACGTGATCGTGCATGATCAGCCACGTGATCAGTGCATGATAGCCACGTGATCAGTGCATGATCAGTCACGTGATCAGTGCATGATCAGTCACGTGATCAGTGCATGATCAGCCACGTGATCAGTGCATGATCAGTCACGTGACCAGTATGGTGTTATCGTGATCAGTGCATGACAGCCACGTGAGCAGTGCATGATAGCCACGTGATGTGTGCATGAGTCACGTGATCAGTGTATGATCAGCCACGTGATCAGTGCATGAGTGCCACGTGATCAGTGCATGATAGTCACGTGATCAGTGCATGATCAGTTACGTGATCAGTGCATGATCAGCCACGTGATCAGTGCATGGTCAGACACGTGAACAGTGTATGATCAGCCACGTGATCAGTGCATGATATCCACGTGATCAGTGCATGATCATCACGTGATCAGTGTATGATCAGCCACGTGAACAGTGCATGCTCAGTCACGTGATCTGGGCCTGCTGAGCTGCGTGATTACTGTCTGCTCATCTGCTTGACAATTGCCAGCTGAGCTGCACGATTCCTGCCTGTCATCTGCTTGACAATTGCCAGCTGTGCTGCGAATTCCTGCCTGCTCAGCTGCTTGATTATTGCCAGCTGAGCAGCATGATTCCTCACACCTGAGTTCCATGATTATTGCCTGCTGACTGTTTGATTCGTGCCTACTCAGCTCTTTGTTTATTGCCTCCAGAGGCACATGATCAGTGTATGATAGCAAACATGATCAGCGCATGATCAGTCACATGATCAGCGCCATTAAGTCACGTGATCACTACATGATAGTCATGTGATCAGTCCATGCTCAGTCACGGTATCAGTGCATGATCAGCCACGTGATCAGTGCATGATCTGTCACATGATTAGTGTATGATCATCCACGTGATCAGTGCATGGGCAGTCATGTGATCAGTGCATGATATAGACGTGATCAGTGCATGATCAGTCTCGTGATCAGTGCATGATAGCCACGTGATCAGTGCATGATCAGTCACCTGATGGGTGTATGATCATTCACGTGACCTGTACATGGTAGCTACATGATCATTGCATGATCAGCCACGTGAGTAGTGCATGATAGCCACGTGATCAGTGCATGATCAGTCACGTGATCAGTGCATGATCAGTCATGTGACAGTACATGGTAGCTGCGTGATCATGGCATGATCAGCCACGTGAGCAGTGCATGATAGCCACGTGATCAGTGCATGATCAGTCACGAGATCAGTGCATGATCAGTCACGTGATCAGTGCATGATCAGCCACGTGATCAGTGCATGATCAGGCACGTGATCAGTGCATGATCAGCCACGTGATCAGTGCATGATAGCCACGTGATCAGTGCATGATCAGTCACGTGATCAGTGCATGATCAGTTACGTGATCAGTGCATGATCAGCCACGTGATCAGTGCATGATCAGCCACGTGATCAGTGCATGATCAGCCACGTGATCAGTGCATGATCAGTCACGTGATCAGTGCATGATCAGCCACGTGATCAGTGCATGATCAGCCACGTGATCAGTGCATGATCAGCCACGTGATCAGTGCATGATCAGTCACGTGATCAGTGCATGATAGCACGTGATCAGTGCATGATCAGCCACGTGATCAGTGCATGATAGCCACGTGATCAGTGCATGACAGCCACGTGATCAGTGCATGAGAGCCACGTGATCAGTGCATGATCAGTCACGTGATCATGTGTGATCAGCCACGTGATCAGTGCATGATGAGCCACGTGATCAGTGCATGATCAATTACGTGATCAGTGCATGATCAGTCACGTGACCAGTACATGGTTGCTACGTGATCGTGCATGATCAGCCACGTGAGCAGTGCATGATAGCCACGTGATCAGTGCATGATCAGTCACGTGATCAGTACATGATCAGTCACGTGAACAGTGCATGATCATTTACGTGATCAGTGCATGATCAGTCACGTTACCAGTATATGGTGCTACGTGATCATTCCATGACGAGCCACGTGATCAGTGCATGATAGCCACGTGATGTGTGCATGAGTTACGTGATCAGAGTATGATCAGCCACGTGATCAGTGCATGAGTGCCACGTGATCAGTGCATGATAGTCACGTGACAGTGTGTGATCAGCCACGTGAACAGTGCATGATCAGCCACGTGATCAGTGCATGATATCCACGTGATCAGTGCATGATCATCACGTGATCAGTGTATGATCAGCCACGTGAACAGTGCATGCTCAGTCACGTGATCAGGGCCTGCTGAGCTGCGTGATTACTGTCTGCTCATCTGCTTGACAATTGCCAGCTGAGCTGCACGATTCCTGCCTGTCATCTGCTTGACAATTGCCAGCTGTGCTGCGTAATTCCTGCCTGCTCAGCTGCTTGATTATTGCCAGCTGAGCAGCATGATTCCTCACACCTGAGTTCCATGATTATTGCCTGCTGACTGTTTGATTCGTGCCTACTCAGCTCTTTGTTTATTGCCTCCAGAGGCACATGATCAGTGTATGATAGCAAACATGATCAGCGCATGATCAGTCACATGATCAGCGCCATTAAGTCACGTGATCACTACATGATAGTCATGTGATCAGTCCATGCTCAGTCACGGTATCAGTGCATGATCAGCCACGTGATCAGTGCATGATCTGTCACATGATTAGTGTATGATCATCCACGTGATCAGTGCATGGGCAGTCATGTGATCAGTGCATGATATAGACGTGATCAGTGCATGATCAGTCCGTGATCAGTGCATGATAGCCACGTGATCAGTGCATGATCAGTCACCTGATGGGTGTATGATCATTCACGTGACCTGTACATGGTAGCTACATGATCATTGCATGATCAGCCACGTGAGTAGTGCATGATAGCCACGTGATCACTGCATGATCAGTCACGTGATCAGTGCATGATCAGTCATGTGACCAGTACATGGTAGCTGCGTGATCATGGCATGATCAGCCACGTGAGCAGTGCATGATAGCCACGTGATCAGTGCATGATCAGACGGATCAGTGCATGATCAGTCACGTGATCAGTGCATGATCAGCCACGTGATCAGTGCATGATCAGGCACGTGATCAGTGTATGTCAGCCACGTGATCAGTGCATGATAGCCACGTGATCAGTGCATGATCAGTCACGTGATCAGTGCATGATCAGTTGTGATCAGTGTATGATCAGCCACGTGATCAGTGCATGATCAGCCACATGATCAGTGCATGATCAATTACGTGATCAGTGCATGATCAGTCACGTGACCAGTACATGTAGCACGTGATCATTGCCTGATCAGCCACGTGATCAGTGCATGATAGCCACGTGATCAGTGCATGATAGCCACGTGATCAGTGCATGATCAGTCATGTGATACGTGTGTGATCTGCCACGTGATCAGTGCATGATATCCACGTGATCAGTGCATGACAGCCACGTGATCAGTGCATGAGAGCCATGGGATCAGTGCATGATCAGTCACGTGATACATGTGTGATCAGCCACGTGATCAGTGCATGATGAGCCACGTGATCAGTGCAGGATCAATTACGTGATCAGTGCATGATCAGTCACGTGACCAGTACATTGTTGCTACGTGATCGTTGCATGATCAGCCACGTGAGCAGAGCATGATAGCCACGTGATCAGTGCATGATCAGTCACGTGATCAGTACATGATCAGTCACGTGAACAGTGCATGATCATTTACGTGATCTGTGCATGATCAGTCACGTGACCAGTATATGGTTGCTACGTGATCATTCCATGACGAGCCACGTGAGCAGTGCATGATAGCCACGTGATGTGTGCATGAGTTACGTGAGCAGAGTATGATCAGCCACGTGATCAGTGCATGAGTGCCACGTGATCAGTGCATGATATGTCACGTGACAGGTGTGTGATCAGCCACGTGAACAGTGCATGTTCAGCCACGTGATCAGTGCATGATAGCCACGTGATCAGTGCATGATCAGTTACGTGAGCAGTGTATGATCAGCCACGTGATCAGTGCATGGTCAGACACGTGAACAGTGTATGATCAGCCACGTGATCAGTGCATGATATCCAAGTGATCAGTGCATGATCATCACGTGATCAGTGTATGATCAGCCACGTGAACAGTGCATGCTCAGTCACGTGATCTGGGCCTGCTGAGCTGCGTGATTACTGTCTGCTCATCTGCTTGACAATTGCCAGCTGAGCTGCACGATTCCTGCCTGTCATCTGCTTGACAATTGCCAGCTGTGCTGCGTAATTCCTGCCTGCTCAGCTGCTTGATTATTGCCAGCTGAGCAGCATGATTCCTCACACCTGAGTTCCATGATTATTGCCTGCTGACTGTTTGATTCGTGCCTACTCAGCTCTTTGTTTATTGCCTCCAGAGGCACATGATCAGTGTATGATAGCAAACATGATCAGCGCATGATCAGTCACATGATCAGCGCCATTAAGTCACGTGATCACTACATGATAGTCATGTGATCAGTCCATGCTCAGTCACGGTATCAGTGCATGATCAGCCACGTGATCAGTGCATGATCTGTCACATGATTAGTGTATGATCATCCACGTGATCAGTGCATGGGCAGTCATGTGATCAGTGCATGATATAGACGTGATCAGTGCATGATCAGTCCGTGATCAGTGCATGATAGCCACGTGATCAGTGCATGATCAGTCACCTGATGGGTGTATGGTCATTCACGTGACCTGTACATGGTAGCTACATGATCATTGCATGATCAGCCACGTGAGTAGTGCATGATAGCCACGTGATCACTGCATGATCAGTCACGTGATCAGTGCATGATCAGTCATGTGACCAGTACATGGTAGCTGCGTGATCGGCATGATCAGCCACGTGAGCAGTGCATGATAGCCACGTGATCAGTGCATGATCAGACACGTGATCAGTGCATGATCAGTCACGTGATCAGTGCATGATCAGCCACGTGATCAGTGCATGATCAGCCACGTGATCAGTGCATGATCAGGCACGTGATCAGTGCATGATCAGCCACGTGATCAGTGCATGATAGCCACGTGATCAGTGCATGATCAGCCACGTGATCAGTGCATGATCAGTTACGTGATCAGTGCATGATCAGCCACGTGATCAGTGCATGATCAGCCACGTGATCAGTGCATGATCAGCCACGTGATCAGTGCATGATCAGTCACGTGACCAGTACATGATAGCCACGTGATCAGTGCATGATCAGCCACGTGATCAGTGCATGACAGCCACGTGATCAGTGCATGAGAGCCACGTGATCAGTGCATGATCAGTCACGTGATACATGTGTGATCAGCCACGTGATCAGTGCATGATGAGCCACGTGATCAGTGCATGATCAATTACGTGATCAGTGCATGATCAGTCACGTGACCAGTACATGGTTGCTACGTGATCGTGCATGATCAGCCACGTGAGCAGAGCATGATAGCCACGTGATCAGTGCATGATCAGTCACGTGATCAGTACATGATCAGTCACGTGAACAGTGCATGATCATTTACGTGATCAGTGCATGATCAGTCACGTGACCAGTATATGGTTGCTACGTGATCATTCCATGACGAGCCACGTGAGCAGTGCATGATAGCCACGTGATGTGTGCATGAGTTACGTGAGCAGAGTATGATCAGCCACGTGATCAGTGCATGAGTGCCACGTGATCAGTGCATGATATGTCACGTGACAGGTGTGTGATCAGCCACGTGAACAGTGCATGTTCAGCCACGTGATCAGTGCATGATAGCCACGTGATCAGTGCATGATCAGTTACGTGAGCAGTGTATGATCAGCCACGTGATCAGTGCATGGTCAGACACGTGAACAGTGTATGATCAGCCACGTGATCAGTGCATGATATCCAAGTGATCAGTGCATGATCATCACGTGATCAGTGTATGATCAGCCACGTGAACAGTGCATGCTCAGTCACGTGATCAGGGCCTGCTGAGCTGCGTGATTACTGTCTGCTCATCTGCTTGACAATTGCCAGCTGAGCTGCACGATTCCTGCCTGTCATCTGCTTGACAATTGCCAGCTGTGCTGCGTAATTCCTGCCTGCTCAGCTGCTTGATTATTGCCAGCTGAGCAGCATGATTCCTCACACCTGAGTTCCATGATTATTGCCTGCTGACTGTTTGATTCGTGCCTACTCAGCTCTTTGTTTATTGCCTCCAGAGGCACATGATCAGTGTATGATAGCAAACATGATCAGCGCATGATCAGTCACATGATCAGCGCCATTAAGTCACGTGATCACTACATGATAGTCATGTGATCAGTCCATGCTCAGTCACGGTATCAGTGCATGATCAGCCACGTGATCAGTGCATGATCTGTCACATGATTAGTGTATGATCATCCACGTGATCAGTGCATGGGCAGTCATGTGATCAGTGCATGATATAGACGTGATCAGTGCATGATCAGTCACGTGATCAGTACATGATTGCCACGTGATCAGTGCATGATCAGTCACGTGATCAGTGCATGATAGCCACGTGATCAGTGCATGATCAGTCACGTGATCAGTGCATGATCAGTCACGTGATCAGTGCATGATCAGCCACGTGATCAGTGCATGATCAGTCACGTGATCAGTGCATGATCAGTCACGTGACCAGTATATGGTAGCCACGTGATCAGTGCATGATCAGCCACGTGATCAGTGCATGATAGCCACGTGATGTGTGCATGAGTTATGTGAGCAGTATGATCAGCCACGTGATCAGTGCATGATCAGCCACGTGATCAGTGCATGATCAGTCACGTGATCAGTGCATGATCAGCCACGTGATCAGTGCATGATCAGACACGTGATCAGTGTATGATCAGCCACGTGATCAGTGCATGATATCCACGTGATCAGTGCATGATCATCACGTGATCAGTGTATGATCAGCCACGTGAACAGTGCATGCTCAGTCACGTGATCAGGGCCTGCTGAGCTGCGTGATTACTGTCTGCTCATCTGCTTGACAATTGCCAGCTGAGCTGCACGATTCCTGCCTGTCATCTGCTTGACAATTGCCAGCTGTGCTGCGTAATTCCTGCCTGCTCAGCTGCTTGATTATTGCCAGCTGAGCAGCATGATTCCTCACACCTGAGTTCCATGATTATTGCCTGCTGACTGTTTGATTCGTGCCTACTCAGCTCTTTGTTTATTGCCTCCAGAGGCACATGATCAGTGTATGATAGCAAACATGATCAGCGCATGATCAGTCACATGATCAGCGCCATTAAGTCACGTGATCACTACATGATAGTCATGTGATCAGTCCATGCTCAGTCACGGTATCAGTGCATGATCAGCCACGTGATCAGTGCATGATCTGTCACATGATTAGTGTATGATCATCCACGTGATCAGTGCATGGGCAGTCATGTGATCAGTGCATGATATAGACGTGATCAGTGCATGATCAGTCTCGTGATCAGTGCATGATAGCCACGTGATCAGTGCATGATCAGTCACCTGATGGGTGTATGGTCATTCACGTGACCTGTACATGGTAGCTACATGATCATTGCATGATCAGCCACGTGAGTAGTGCATGATAGCCACGTGATCAGTGCATGATCAGTCACGTGATCAGTGCATGATCAGTCATGTGACCAGTACATGGTAGCTGCGTGATCATGCATGATCAGCCACGATCAGTGCATGATAGCCACGTGATCAGTGCATGATCATACGTGATCAGTGCATGATCAGCCACGTGATCAGTGCATGATCAGTCACGTGATCAGTGCATGATCAGCCACGTGATCAGTGCATGATCAGGCACGTGATCAGTGCATGATCAGCCACGTGATCAGTGCATGATAGCCACGTGATCAGTGCATGATCAGTCACGTGATCAGTGCATGATCAGTTACGTGATCAGTGCATGATCAGCCACGTGATCAGTGCATGATCAGCCACATGATCAGTGCATGATCAGTTACGTGATCAGTGCATGATCAGTCACGTGACCAGTACATGGTAGCTACGTGATCATTGCATGATCAGCCACGTGATCAGTGCATGATAGCCACGTGATCAGTGCATGATAGCCACGTGATCAGTGCATGATCAGTCATGTGATACGTGTGTGATCAGCCACGTGATCAGTGCATGATATCCACGTGATCAGTGCATGACAGCCACGTGATCAGTGCATGAGAGCCACGTGATCAGTGCATGATCAGTCACGTGATACATGTGTGATCAGCCACGTGATCAGTGCATGATGAGCCACGTGATCAGTGCATGATCAATTACGTGATCAGTGCATGATCAGTCACGTGACCAGTACATGGTTGCTACGTGATCGTTGCATGATCAGCCACGTGAGCAGAGCATGATAGCCACGTGATCAGTGCATGATCAGTCACGTGATCAGTACATGATCAGTCACGTGAACAGTGCATGATCATTTACGTGATCTGTGCATGATCAGTCACGTGACCAGTATATGGTTGCTACGTAATCATTCCATGACGAGCCACGTGAGCAGTGCATGATAGCCACGTGATGTGTGCATGAGTTACGTGAGCAGAGTATGATCAGCCACGTGATCAGTGCATGAGTGCCACGTGATCAGTGCATGATATGTCACGTGACAGGTGTGTGATCAGCCACGTGAACAGTGCATGTTCAGCCACGTGATCAGTGCATGATAGCCACGTGATCAGTGCATGATCAGTTACGTGAGCAGTGTATGATCAGCCACGTGATCAGTGCATGGTCAGACACGTGAACAGTGTATGATCAGCCACGTGATCAGTGCATGATATCCAAGTGATCAGTGCATGATCATCACGTGATCAGTGTATGATCAGCCACGTGAACAGTGCATGCTCAGTCACGTGATCTGGGCCTGCTGAGCTGCGTGATTACTGTCTGCTCATCTGCTTGACAATTGCCAGCTGAGCTGCACGATTCCTGCCTGTCATCTGCTTGACAATTGCCAGCTGTGCTGCGTAATTCCTGCCTGCTCAGCTGCTTGATTATTGCCAGCTGAGCAGCATGATTCCTCACACCTGAGTTCCATGATTATTGCCTGCTGACTGTTTGATTCGTGCCTACTCAGCTCTTTGTTTATTGCCTCCAGAGGCACATGATCAGTGTATGATAGCAAACATGATCAGCGCATGATCAGTCACATGATCAGCGCCATTAAGTCACGTGATCACTACATGATAGTCATGTGATCAGTCCATGCTCAGTCACGGTATCAGTGCATGATCAGCCACGTGATCAGTGCATGATCTGTCACATGATTAGTGTATGATCATCCACGTGATCAGTGCATGGGCAGTCATGTGATCAGTGCATGATATAGACGTGATCAGTGCATGATCAGTCCGTGATCAGTGCATGATAGCCACGTGATCAGTGCATGATCAGTCACCTGATGGGTGTATGGTCATTCACGTGACCTGTACATGGTAGCTACATGATCATTGCATGATCAGCCACGTGAGTAGTGCATGATAGCCACGTGATCACTGCATGATCAGTCACGTGATCAGTGCATGATCAGTCATGTGACCAGTACATGGTAGCTGCGTGATCATGGCATGATCAGCCACGTGAGCAGTGCATGATAGCCACGTGATCAGTGCATGATCATCACGTGATCAGTGCATGATCAGACACGTGATCAGTGCATGATCAGTCACGTGATCAGTGCATGATCAGCCACGTGATCAGTGCATGATCAGCACGTGATCAGTGTATCAGCCACGTGATCAGTGCATGATAGCCACGTGATCAGTGCATGATCAGCCACGTGATCAGTGCATGATCAGTTACGTGATCAGTGCATGATCAGCCACGTGATCAGTGCATGATCAGCCACGTGATCAGTGCATGATCAATTACGTGATCAGTGCATGATCAGTCACGTGACCAGTACATGGTAGCTACGTGATCATTGCATGATCAGCCACGTGATCAGTGCATGATAGCCACGTGATCAGTGCATGATAGCCACGTGATCAGTGCATGATCAGTCATGTGATACGTGTGTGATCAGCCACGTGATCAGTGCATGATATCCACGTGATCAGTGCATGACAGCCACGTGATCAGTGCATGATAGCCACGTGATCAGTGCATGATCAGTCACGTGATATGTGTGATCAGCCACGTGATCAGTGCATGATGAGCCACGTGATCAGTGCAGGATCAATTACGTGATCAGTGCATGATCAGTCACGTGACCAGTACATGGTTGCTACGTGATCGTTGCATGATCAGCCACGTGAGCAGTGCATGATAGCCACGTGATCAGTGCATGATCAGTCACGTGATCAGTACATGATCAGTCACGTGAACAGTGCATGATCATTTACGTGATCTTTGCATGATCAGTCACGTGACCAGTATATGGTTGCTACGTAATCATTCCATGACGAGCCACGTGAGCAGTGCATGATAGCCACGTGATGTGTGCATGAGTTACGTGAGCAGAGTATGATCAGCCACGTGATCAGTGCATGAGTGCCACGTGATCAGTGCATGATATGTCACGTGACAGGTGTGTGATCAGCCACGTGAACAGTGCATGTTCAGCCACGTGATCAGTGCATGATAGCCACGTGATCAGTGCATGATCAGTTACGTGAGCAGTGTATGATCAGCCACGTGATCAGTGCATGGTCAGACACGTGATCAGTGTATGATCAGCCACGTGATCAGTGCATGATATCCAAGTGATCAGTGCATGATCATCACGTGATCAGTGTATGATCAGCCACGTGAACAGTGCATGCTCAGTCACGTGATCTGGGCCTGCTGAGCTGCGTGATTACTGTCTGCTCATCTGCTTGACAATTGCCAGCTGAGCTGCACGATTCCTGCCTGTCATCTGCTTGACAATTGCCAGCTGTGCTGCGTAATTCCTGCCTGCTCAGCTGCTTGATTATTGCCAGCTGAGCAGCATGATTCCTCACACCTGAGTTCCATGATTATTGCCTGCTGACTGTTTGATTCGTGCCTACTCAGCTCTTTGTTTATTGCCTCCAGAGGCACATGATCAGTGTATGATAGCAAACATGATCAGCGCATGATCAGTCACATGATCAGCGCCATTAAGTCACGTGATCACTACATGATAGTCATGTGATCAGTCCATGCTCAGTCACGGTATCAGTGCATGATCAGCCACGTGATCAGTGCATGATCTGTCACATGATTAGTGTATGATCATCCACGTGATCAGTGCATGGGCAGTCATGTGATCAGTGCATGATATAGACGTGATCAGTGCATGATCAGTCTCGTGATCAGTGCATGATAGCCACGTGATCAGTGCATGATCAGTCACCTGATGGGTGTATGATCATTCACGTGACCTGTACATGGTAGCTACATGATCATTGCATGATCAGCCACGTGAGTAGTGCATGATAGCCACGTGATCAGTGCATGATCAGTCACGTGATCAGTGCATGATCAGTCATGTGACCAGTACATGGTAGCTGCGTGATCATGCATGATCAGCCACGTGAGCAGTGCATGATAGCCACGTGATCAGTGCATGATCAGACACGTGATCAGTGCATGATCAGTCACGTGATCAGTGCATGATCAGCCACGTGATCAGTGCATGATCAGGCACGTGATCAGTGTATGTCAGCCAAGTGATCAGTGCATGATAGCCACGTGATCAGTGCATGATCAGTCACGTGATCAGTGCATGATCAGTTATGTGATCAGTGTATGATCAGCCACGTGATCAGTGCATGATCAGCCACGTGATCAGTGCATGATCAATTACGTGATCAGTGCATGATCAGTCACGTGACCAGTACATGGTAGCTACGTGATCATTGCATGATCAGCCACGTGATCAGTGCATGATAGCCACGTGATCAGTGCATGATAGCCACGTGATCAGTGCATGATCAGTCATGTGATACGTGTGTGATCAGCCACGTGATCAGTGCATGATATCCACGTGATCAGTGCATGACAGCCACGTGATCAGTGCATGAGAGCCACGTGATCAGTGCATGATCAGTCACGTGATACATGTGTGATCAGCCACGTGATCAGTGCATGATGAGCCACGTGATCAGTGCATGATCAATTACGTGATCAGTGCATGATCAGTCACGTGACCAGTACATGGTTGCTACGTGATCGTGCATGATCAGCCACGTGAGCAGAGCATGATAGCCACGTGATCAGTGCATGATCAGTCACGTGATCAGTGCATGATCAGTCACGTGAACAGTGCATGATCATTTACGTGATCAGTGCATGATCAGTCACGTGACCAGTATATGGTTGCTACGTGATCATTCCATGACAGCCACGTGAGCAGTGCATGATAGCCACGTGATGTGTGCATGAGTTACGTGAGCAGAGTATGATCAGCCACGTGATCAGTGCATGAGTGCCACGTGATCAGTGCATGATATGTCACGTGACAGGTGTGTGATCAGCCACGTGAACAGTGCATGTTCAGCCACGTGATCAGTGCATGATAGCCACGTGATCAGTGCATGATCAGTTACGTGAGCAGTGTATGATCAGCCACGTGATCAGTGCATGGTCAGACACGTGAACAGTGTATGATCAGCCACGTGATCAGTGCATGATATCCAAGTGATCAGTGCATGATCATCACGTGATCAGTGTATGATCAGCCACGTGAACAGTGCATGCTCAGTCACGTGATCTGGGCCTGCTGAGCTGCGTGATTACTGTCTGCTCATCTGCTTGACAATTGCCAGCTGAGCTGCACGATTCCTGCCTGTCATCTGCTTGACAATTGCCAGCTGTGCTGCGTAATTCCTGCCTGCTCAGCTGCTTGATTATTGCCAGCTGAGCAGCATGATTCCTCACACCTGAGTTCCATGATTATTGCCTGCTGACTGTTTGATTCGTGCCTACTCAGCTCTTTGTTTATTGCCTCCAGAGGCACATGATCAGTGTATGATAGCAAACATGATCAGCGCATGATCAGTCACATGATCAGCGCCATTAAGTCACGTGATCACTACATGATAGTCATGTGATCAGTCCATGCTCAGTCACGGTATCAGTGCATGATCAGCCACGTGATCAGTGCATGATCTGTCACAAGATTAGTGTATGATCATCCACGTGATCAGTGCATGGCAGTCATGTGATCAGTGCATGATATAGACGTGACAGTGCATGATCAGTCCGTGATCAGTGCATGATAGCCACGTGATCAGTGCATGATCAGTCACCTGATGGGTGTATGATCATTCACGTGACCTGTACATGGTAGCTACATGATCATTGCATGATCAGCCACGTGAGTAGTGCATGATAGCCACGTGATCAGTGCATGATCAGTCACGTGATCAGTGCATGATCAGTCATGTGACCAGTACATGGTAGCTGCGTGATCATGCATGATCAGCCACGTGAGCAGTGCATGATAGCCACGTGATCAGTGCATGATCAGACACGTGATCAGTGCATGATCAGCCACGTGATCAGTGCATGATCAGTCACGTGATCAGTGCATGATCAGCCACGTGATCAGTGCATGATCAGGCACGTGATCAGTGTATGATCCAACGTGATCAGTGCATGATAGCCACGTGATCAGTGCATGATCAGCCACGTGATCAGTGCATGATCAGTTACGTGATCAGTGTATGATCAGCCACGTGATCAGTGCATGATCAGCCACGTGATCAGTGCATGATCAATTACGTGATCAGTGCATGATCAGTCACGTGACCAGTACATGGTAGCTACGTGATCATTGCATGATCAGCCACGTGATCAGTGCATGATAGCCACGTGATCAGTGCATGATAGCCACGTGATCAGTGCATGATCAGTCATGTGATACGTGTGTGATCAGCCACGTGATCAGTGCATGATATCCACGTGATCAGTGCATGACAGCCACGTGATCAGTGCATGAGAGCCACGTGATCAGTGCATGATCAGTCACGTGATACATGTGTGATCAGCCACGTGATCAGTGCATGATGAGCCACGTGATCAGTGCAGGATCAATTACGTGATCAGTGCATGATCAGTCACGTGACCAGTACATGGTTGCTACGTGATCGTTGCATGATCAGCCACGTGAGCAGTGCATGATAGCCACGTGATCAGTGCATGATCAGTCACGTGATCAGTACATGATCAGTCACGTGAACAGTGCATGATCATTTACGTGATCTGTGCATGATCAGTCACGTGACCAGTATATGGTAGCTACGTGATCATTCCATGACGAGCCACGTGAGCAGTGCATGATAGCCACGTGATGTGTGCATGAGTTACGTGAGCAGAGTATGATCAGCCACGTGATCAGTGCATGAGTGCCACGTGATCAGTGCATGATATGTCACGTGACAGGTGTGTGATCAGCCACGTGAACAGTGCATGTTCAGCCACGTGATCAGTGCATGATAGCCACGTGATCAGTGCATGATCAGTTACGTGAGCAGTGTATGATCAGCCACGTGATCAGTGCATGGTCAGACACGTGAACAGTGTATGATCAGCCACGTGATCAGTGCATGATATCCAAGTGATCAGTGCATGATCATCACGTGATCAGTGTATGATCAGCCACGTGAACAGTGCATGCTCAGTCACGTGATCTGGGCCTGCTGAGCTGCGTGATTACTGTCTGCTCATCTGCTTGACAATTGCCAGCTGAGCTGCACGATTCCTGCCTGTCATCTGCTTGACAATTGCCAGCTGTGCTGCGTAATTCCTGCCTGCTCAGCTGCTTGATTATTGCCAGCTGAGCAGCATGATTCCTCACACCTGAGTTCCATGATTATTGCCTGCTGACTGTTTGATTCGTGCCTACTCAGCTCTTTGTTTATTGCCTCCAGAGGCACATGATCAGTGTATGATAGCAAACATGATCAGCGCATGATCAGTCACATGATCAGCGCCATTAAGTCACGTGATCACTACATGATAGTCATGTGATCAGTCCATGCTCAGTCACGGTATCAGTGCATGATCAGCCACGTGATCAGTGCATGATCTGTCACATGATTAGTGTATGATCATCCACGTGATCAGTGCATGGGCAGTCATGTGATCAGTGCATGATATAGACGTGATCAGTGCATGATCAGTCCGTGATCAGTGCATGATAGCCACGTGATCAGTGCATGATCAGTCACCTGATGGGTGTATGATCATTCACGTGACCTGTACATGGTAGCTACATGATCATTGCATGATCAGCCACGTGAGTAGTGCATGATAGCCACGTGATCACTGCATGATCAGTCACGTGATCAGTGCATGATCAGTCATGTGACCAGTACATGGTAGCTGCGTGATCATGCATGATCAGCCACGTGAGCAGTGCATGATAGCCACGTGATCAGTGCATGATCATCACGTGATCAGTGCATGATCAGCCACGTGATCAGTGCATGATCAGTCACGTGATCAGTGCATGATCAGCCACGTGATCAGTGCATGATCAGTCACGTGATCAGTGTATGTCAGCCACGTGATCAGTGCATGATAGCCACGTGATCAGTGCATGATCAGCCACGTGATCAGTGCATGATCAGTCACGTGATCAGTGCATGATCAGCCACGTGATCAGTGCATGATCAGCCACGTGATCAGTGCATGATCAATTACGTGATCAGTGCATGATCAGTCACGTGACCAGTACATGGTAGCTACGTGATCATTGCATGATCAGCCACGTGATCAGTGCATGATAGCCACGTGATCAGTGCATGATAGCCACGTGATCAGTGCATGATCAGTCATGTGATCGTGTGATCAGCCACGTGATCAGTGCATGATATCCACGTGATCAGTGCATGACAGCCACGTGATCAGTGCATGAGAGCCACGTGATCAGTGCATGATCAGTCACGTGATACATGTGTGATCAGCCACGTGATCAGTGCATGATGAGCCACGTGATCAGTGCATGATCAATTACGTGATCAGTGCATGATCAGTCACGTGACCAGTACATGGTTGCTACGTGATCGTGCATGATCAGCCACGTGAGCAGTGCATGATAGCCACGTGATCAGTGCATGATCAGTCACGTGATCAGTGCATGATCAGTCACGTGAACAGTGCATGATCATTTACGTGATCAGTGCATGATCAGTCACGTGACCAGTATATGGTTGCTACGTGATCATTCCATGACAGCCACGTGAGCAGTGCATGATAGCCACGTGATGTGTGCATGAGTTACGTGAGCAGAGTATGATCAGCCACGTGATCAGTGCATGAGTGCCACGTGATCAGTGCATGATATGTCACGTGACAGTGTGTGATCAGCCACGTGATCAGTGCATGTCAGCCACGTGATCAGTGCATGATAGCCACGTGATCAGTGCATGATCAGTTACGTGAGCAGTGTATGATCAGCCACGTGATCAGTGCATGGTCAGACACGTGATCAGTGTATGATCAGCCACGTGATCAGTGCATGATATCCACGTGATCAGTGCATGATCACACGTGATCAGTGTATGATCAGCCACGTGAACAGTGCATGCTCAGTCACGTGATCAGGGCCTGCTGAGCTGCGTGATTACTGTCTGCTCATCTGCTTGACACCACAGCTGAGCTGCACGATTCCTGCCTGTCATCTGCTTGACAATTGCCAGCTGTGCTGTGAATTCCTGCCTGCTCAGCTGCTTGATTATTGCCAGCTGAGCAGCATGATTCCTCACACCTGAGTTCCATGATTATTGCCTGCTGACTGTTTGATTCGTGCCTACTCAGCTCTTTGTTCATTGCCTCCAGAGGCACATGATCAGTGTATGATAGCAAACATGATCAGTGCATGATCAGTCACATGATCAGCGCCATTAAGTCACGTGATCACTGCATGATAGTCATGTGATCAGTCCATGCTCAGTCACGGTATCAGTGCATGATCAGCCACGTGATCAGTGCATGATCAGTCACGTGATCAGTGCATGATATCCACGTGATCAGTGCATGATCAGTCACGTGATCAGTGCATGATAGCTACGTGATCAGTGCATGATCAGCCACGTGATCAGTGCATGATAGCCACGTGATCAGTGCATGATCAGTCACGTGATCAGTGCATGATCAGTCACGTGATCAGTGCATGATCAGTCACGTGATCAGTGCATGATCAGTTACGTGATCAGTGCATGATCAGTCACGTGACCAGTACATGGTAGCCACGTGATCAGTGCATGACAGCCACGTGAGCAGTGCATGATAGCCACGTGATGTGCATGAGTTACGTGATCAGTGTATGATCAGCCACGTGATCAGTGCATGATCAGCCACGTGATCAGTGCATGATCAGTCACGTGATCAGTGCATGATCAGCCACGTGATCAGTGCATGATCAGTTACGTGATCAGTGCATGATCAGCCACGTGATCAGTGCATGATCAGACACGTGAACAGTGTATGATCAGCCACGTGATCAGTGCATGATATCCAAGTGATCAGTGCATGATCATCACGTGATCAGTGTATGATCAGCCACGTGAACAGTGCATGCTCAGTCACGTGATCTGGGCCTGCTGAGCTGCGTGATTACTGTCTGCTCATCTGCTTGACAATTGCCAGCTGAGCTGCACGATTCCTGCCTGTCATCTGCTTGACAATTGCCAGCTGTGCTGCGTAATTCCTGCCTGCTCAGCTGCTTGATTATTGCCAGCTGAGCAGCATGATTCCTCACACCTGAGTTCCATGATTATTGCCTGCTGACTGTTTGATTCGTGCCTACTCAGCTCTTTGTTTATTGCCTCCAGAGGCACATGATCAGTGTATGATAGCAAACATGATCAGCGCATGATCAGTCACATGATCAGCGCCATTAAGTCACGTGATCACTACATGATAGTCATGTGATCAGTCCATGCTCAGTCACGGTATCAGTGCATGATCAGCCACGTGATCAGTGCATGATCTGTCACATGATTAGTGTATGATCATCCACGTGATCAGTGCATGGGCAGTCATGTGATCAGTGCATGATATAGACGTGATCAGTGCATGATCAGTCCGTGATCAGTGCATGATAGCCACGTGATCAGTGCATGATCAGTCACCTGATGGGTGTATGATCATTCACGTGACCTGTACATGGTAGCTACATGATCATTGCATGATCAGCCACGTGATAGTGCATGATAGCCACGTGATCAGTGCATGATCAGTCACGTGATCAGTGCATGATCAGTCATGTGACCAGTACATGGTAGCTGCGTGATCATGCATGATCAGCCACGTGAGCAGTGCATGATAGCCACGTGATCAGTGCATGATCAGACGTGATCAGTGCATGATCAGTCACGTGATCAGTGCATGATCAGTCACGTGATCAGTGATGATCAGCCACGTGATCAGTGCATGATCAGCACGTGATCAGTGCATGATCCAGCCACGTGATCAGTGCATGATAGCCACGTGATCAGTGCATGATCAGCCACGTGATCAGTGCATGATCAGTTACGTGATCAGTGCATGATCAGCCACGTGATCAGTGCATGATCAGCCACGTGATCAGTGCATGATCAATTACGTGATCAGTGCATGATCAGTCACGTGACCAGTACATGGTAGCTACGTGATTGCATGATCAGCCACGTGATCAGTGCATGATAGCCACGTGATCAGTGCATGATAGCCACGTGATCAGTGCATGATCAGTCATGTGATACGTGTGTGATCAGCCACGTGATCAGTGCATGATATCCACGTGATCAGTGCATGACAGCCACGTGATCAGTGCATGAGAGCCACGTGATCAGTGCATGATCAGTCACGTGATACATGTGTGATCAGCCACGTGATCAGTGCATGATGAGCCACGTGATCAGTGCAGGATCAATTACGTGATCAGTGCATGATCAGTCACGTGACCAGTACATGGTTGCTACGTGATCGTGCATGATCAGCCACGTGCAGTGCATGATAGCCACGTCAGTGCATGATCAGTCACGTGATCAGTACATGATCAGTCACGTGAACAGTGCATGATCATTTACGTGATCTGTGCATGATCAGTCACGTGACCAGTATATGGTTAGCTACGTGATCATTCCATGACGAGCCACGTGAGCAGTGCATGATAGCCACGTGATGTGTGCATGAGTTACGTGAGCAGAGTATGATCAGCCACGTGATCAGTGCATGAGTGCCACGTGATCAGTGCATGATATGTCACGTGACAGGTGTGTGATCAGCCAGAACAGTGCATGTTCAGCCACGTGATCAGTGCATGATAGCCACGTGATCAGTGCATGATCAGTTACGTGAGCAGTGTATGATCAGCCACGTGATCAGTGCATGGTCAGACACGTGAACAGTGTATGATCAGCCACGTGATCAGTGCATGATATCCAAGTGATCAGTGCATGATCATCACGTGATCAGTGTATGATCAGCCACGTGAACAGTGCATGCTCAGTCACGTGATCTGGGCCTGCTGAGCTGCGTGATTACTGTCTGCTCATCTGCTTGACAATTGCCAGCTGAGCTGCACGATTCCTGCCTGTCATCTGCTTGACAATTGCCAGCTGTGCTGCGTAATTCCTGCCTGCTCAGCTGCTTGATTATTGCCAGCTGAGCAGCATGATTCCTCACACCTGAGTTCCATGATTATTGCCTGCTGACTGTTTGATTCGTGCCTACTCAGCTCTTTGTTTATTGCCTCCAGAGGCACATGATCAGTGTATGATAGCAAACATGATCAGTGCATGATCAGTCACATGATCAGCGCCATTAAGTCACGTGATCACTACATGATAGTCATGTGATCAGTCCATGCTCAGTCACGGTATCAGTGCATGATCAGCCACGTGATCAGTGCATGATCTGTCACATGATCAGTGTATGATCAGCCACGTGATCAGTGCATGGAGTCATGTGATCAGTGCATGATATAGACGTGATCAGTGCATGATCAGTCACGTGATCAGTGCATGATAGCCACGTGATCAGTGCATGATCAGCCACGTGATCAGTGCATGATCAGCCACGTGATCAGTGCATGATAGTCACGTGATCAGTGCATGATCAGTCACGTGATCAGTGCATGATCAGTCACGTGATCAGTGCATGATCATTCACGTGATCAGTGCATGATCAGTCACGTGACCAGTACATGGTAGCTACGTGATCAGTGCATGATCAGCCACGTGAGCAGTGCATGATAGCCACGTGATCAGTGCATGAGTCACGTGATCAGTGCATGATCAGCCACGTGATCAGTGCATGATCAGCCACGTGATCAGTGCATGATCAGCCACGTGATCAGTGCATGATCAGCCACGTGATCAGTGCATGATCAGTTACGTGATCAGTGCATGATCAGCCACGTGATCAGTGCATGGTCAGACACGTGATCAGTGCATGATCAGCCACGTGATCAGTGCATGATATCCACGTGATCAGTGCATGATCATCACGTGATCAGTGTATGATCAGCCACGTGAACAGTGCATGCTCAGTCACGTGATCAGGGCCTGCTGAGCTGCGTGATTACTGTCTGCTCATCTGCTTGACAATTGCCAGCTGAGCTGCACGATTCCTGCCTGTCATCTGCTTGACAATTGCCAGCTGTGCTGCGTAATTCCTGCCTGCTCAGCTGCTTGATTATTGCCAGCTGAGCAGCATGATTCCTCACACCTGAGTTCCATGATTATTGCCTGCTGACTGTTTGATTCGTGCCTACTCAGCTCTTTGTTTATTGCCTCCAGAGGCACATGATCAGTGTATGATAGCAAACATGATCAGTGCATGATCAGTCACATGATCAGCGCCATTAAGTCACGTGATCACTACATGATAGTCATGTGATCAGTCCATGCTCAGTCACGGATCAGTGCATGATCAGCCACGTGATCAGTGCATGATCTGTCACATGATTAGTGTATGATCATCCACGTGATCAGTGCATGGGCAGTCATGTGATCAGTGCATGATATAGACGTGATCAGTGCATGATCAGTCCGTGATCAGTGCATGATAGCCACGTGATCAGTGCATGATCAGTCACCTGATGGGTGTATGATCATTCACGTGACCTGTACATGGTAGCTACATGATCATTGCATGATCAGCCACGTGAGTAGTGCATGATAGCCACGTGATCAGTGCATGATCAGTCACGTGATCAGTGCATGATCAGTCATGTGACTGCAGTGCAGATGCATGATCATGCATGATCAGCCACGTGATCAGTGCATGATAGCCACGTGATCAGTGCATGATCACACGTGATCAGTGCATGATCAGACGTGATCAGTGCATGATCAGTCACGTGATCAGTGCATGATCAGCCACGTGATCAGTGCATGATCAGTCACGTGATCAGTGCATGCCAGCCACGTGATCAGTGCATGATAGCCACGTGATCAGTGCATGATCAGTCACGTGATCAGTGGATCAGTCATGTGATCAGTGTATGATCAGCCATGATCAGTGCATGATCAGCCACGTGATCAGTGCATGATCAATTACGTGATCAGTGCATGATCAGTCACGTGACCAGTACATGGTAGCTACGTGATCATTGCATGATCAGCCACGTGATCAGTGCATGATAGCCACGTGATCAGTGCATGATAGCCACGTGATCAGTGCATGATCAGTCATGTGATACGTGTGTGATCAGCCACGTGATCAGTGCATGATATCCACGTGATCAGTGCATGACAGCCACGTGATCAGTGCATGAGAGCCACGTGATCAGTGCATGATCAGTCACGTGATATGTGTGATCAGCCACGTGATCAGTGCATGATGAGCCACGTGATCAGTGCAGGATCAATTACGTGATCAGTGCATGATCAGTCACGTGACCAGTACATGGTTGCTACGTGATCGTTGCATGATCAGCCACGTGAGCAGAGCATGATAGCCACGTGATCAGTGCATGATCAGTCACGTGATCAGTACATGATCAGTCACGTGAACAGTGCATGATCATTTACGTGATCTTTGCATGATCAGTCACGTGACCAGTATATGGTAGCTACGTGATCATTCCATGACGAGCCACGTGAGCAGTGCATGATAGCCACGTGATGTGTGCATGAGTTACGTGAGCAGAGTATGATCAGCCACGTGATCAGTGCATGAGTGCCACGTGATCAGTGCATGATATGTCACGTGACAGGTGTGTGATCAGCCACGTGAACAGTGCATGTTCAGCCACGTGATCAGTGCATGATAGCCACGTGATCAGTGCATGATCAGTTACGTGAGCAGTGTATGATCAGCCACGTGATCAGTGCATGGTCAGACACGTGAACAGTGTATGATCAGCCACGTGATCAGTGCATGATATCCAAGTGATCAGTGCATGATCATCACGTGATCAGTGTATGATCAGCCACGTGAACAGTGCATGCTCAGTCACGTGATCTGGGCCTGCTGAGCTGCGTGATTACTGTCTGCTCATCTGCTTGACAATTGCCAGCTGAGCTGCACGATTCCTGCCTGTCATCTGCTTGACAATTGCCAGCTGTGCTGCGTAATTCCTGCCTGCTCAGCTGCTTGATTATTGCCAGCTGAGCAGCATGATTCCTCACACCTGAGTTCCATGATTATTGCCTGCTGACTGTTTGATTCGTGCCTACTCAGCTCTTTGTTTATTGCCTCCAGAGGCACATGATCAGTGTATGATAGCAAACATGATCAGCGCATGATCAGTCACATGATCAGCGCCATTAAGTCACGTGATCACTACATGATAGTCATGTGATCAGTCCATGCTCAGTCACGGTATCAGTGCATGATCAGCCACGTGATCAGTGCATGATCTGTCACATGATTAGTGTATGATCATCCACGTGATCAGTGCATGGGCAGTCATGTGATCAGTGCATGATATAGACGTGATCAGTGCATGATCAGTCTCGTGATCAGTGCATGATAGCCACGTGATCAGTGCATGATCAGTCACCTGATGGGTGTATGATCATTCACGTGACCTGTACATGGTAGCTACATGATCATTGCATGATCAGCCACGTGAGTAGTGCATGATAGCCACGTGATCAGTGCATGATCAGTCACGTGATCAGTGCATGATCAGTCATGTGACCAGTACATGGTAGCTGCGTGATCATGGCATGATCAGCCACGTGAGCAGTGCATGATAGCCACGTGATCAGTGCATGATCATCACGTGATGCATGATCAGCCACGTGATCAGTGCATGATCAGTCACGTGATCAGTGCATGATCAGCCACGTGATCAGTGCATGATCAGGCACGTGATCAGTGTATGTCCAGCCACGTGATCAGTGCATGATAGCCACGTGATCAGTGCATGATCAGCCACGTGATCAGTGCATGATCAGCAGTGATGAGTGTATGATCAGCCACGTGATCAGTGCATGATCAGCCACGTGATCAGTGCATGATCAATTACGTGATCAGTGCATGATCAGTCACGTGACCAGTACATGGTAGCTACGTGATCATTGCATGATCAGCCACGTGATCAGTGCATGATAGCCACGTGATCAGTGCATGATAGCCACGTGATCAGTGCATGATCAGTCATGTGACACGTGTGATCAGCCACGTGATCAGTGCATGATATCCACGTGATCAGTGCATGACAGCCACGTGATCAGTGCATGAGAGCCACGTGATCAGTGCATGATCAGTCACGTGATACATGTGTGATCAGCCACGTGATCAGTGCATGATGAGCCACGTGATCAGTGCAGGATCAATTACGTGATCAGTGCATGATCAGTCACGTGACCAGTACATGGTTGCTACGTGATCGTTGCATGATCAGCCACGTGAGCAGAGCATGATAGCCACGTGATCAGTGCATGATCAGTCACGTGATCAGTACATGATCAGTCACGTGAACAGTGCATGATCATTTACGTGATCTTTGCATGATCAGTCACGTGACCAGTATATGGTTGCTACGTGATCATTCCATGACGAGCCACGTGAGCAGTGCATGATAGCCACGTGATGTGTGCATGAGTTACGTGAGCAGAGTATGATCAGCCACGTGATCAGTGCATGAGTGCCACGTGATCAGTGCATGATATGTCACGTGACAGGTGTGTGATCAGCCACGTGAACAGTGCATGTTCAGCCACGTGATCAGTGCATGATAGCCACGTGATCAGTGCATGATCAGTTACGTGAGCAGTGCATGATCAGCCACGTGATCAGTGCATGGTCAGACACGTGAACAGTGTATGATCAGCCACGTGATCAGTGCATGATATCCAAGTGATCAGTGCATGATCATCACGTGATCAGTGTATGATCAGCCACGTGAACAGTGCATGCTCAGTCACGTGATCTGGGCCTGCTGAGCTGCGTGATTACTGTCTGCTCATCTGCTTGACAATTGCCAGCTGAGCTGCACGATTCCTGCCTGTCATCTGCTTGACAATTGCCAGCTGTGCTGCGTAATTCCTGCCTGTTCAGCTGCTTGATTATTGCCAGCTGAGCAGCATGATCCTCACACCTGAGTTCCATGATTATTGCCTGCTGACTGTTTGATTCGTGCCTACTCAGCTCTTTGTTTATTGCCTCCAGAGGCACATGATCAGTGTATGATAGCAAACATGATCAGCGCATGATCAGTCACATGATCAGCGCCATTAAGTCACGTGATCACTACATGATAGTCATGTGATCAGTCCATGCTCAGTCACGGTATCAGTGCATGATCAGCCACGTGATCAGTGCATGATCTGTCACAAGATTAGTGTATGATCATCCACGTGATCAGTGCATGGGCAGTCATGTGATCAGTGCATGATATAGACGTGATCAGTGCATGATCAGTCCGTGATCAGTGCATGATAGCCACGTGATCAGTGCATGATCAGTCACCTGATGGGTGTATGATCATTCACGTGACCTGTACATGGTAGCTACATGATCATTGCATGATCAGCCACGTGAGTAGTGCATGATAGCCACGTGATCAGTGCATGATCAGTCACGTGATCAGTGCATGATCAGTCATGTGACCAGTACATGGTAGCTGCGTGATCATGCATGATCAGCCACGTGAGCAGTGCATGATAGCCACGTGATCAGTGCATGATCAGACACGATCAGTGCATGATCAGTCACGTGATCAGTGCATGATCAGCCACGTGATCAGTGCATGATCAGGCACGTGATCAGTGTATGTCAGCCACGTGATCAGTGCATGATAGCCACGTGATCAGTGCATGATCAGTCACGTGATCAGTGCATGATCAGTTACGTGATCAGTGTATGATCAGCCACGTGATCAGTGCATGATCAGTCACGTGACCAGTGCATGATAGCACGTGATCAGTGCATGATCAGCCACGTGATCAGTGCATGATAGCCACGTGATCAGTGCATGATCAGCCACGTGATCAGTGCATGATCAATCACGTGATCAGTGCATGATCAGTCACGTGATCAGTGCATGATCAGTACGTGATCAGTGCATGATCAGCCACGTGATCAGTGCATGATAGCCACGTGATCAGTGCATGATAGCCACGTGATCAGTGCATGATCAGTCACGTGATAGTGCATGATCAGCCACGTGATCAGTGCATGATAGCCACGTGATCAGTGCATGATCAGCCACGTGATCAGTGCATGAGAGCCACGTGATCAGTGCATGATCAGTCACGTGATCAGTGTGATCAGCCACGTGATCAGTGCATGATCAGCCACGTGATCAGTGCATGATCATTACGTGATCAGTGCATGATCAGTCACGTGACCAGTACATGGTTGCTACGTGATCAGTGCATGATCAGCCACGTGAGCAGTGCATGATAGCCACGTGATCAGTGCATGATCAGTCACGTGATCAGTGCATGATCAGTCACGTGATCAGTGCATGATCATTTACGTGATCAGTGCATGATCAGTCACGTGACCAGTATATGGTTGCCACGTGATCATTCCATGACAG
Source organism: Bos javanicus (assembly GCF_032452875.1). Classification (NCBI taxonomy): domain Eukaryota; kingdom Metazoa; phylum Chordata; class Mammalia; order Artiodactyla; family Bovidae; genus Bos; species Bos javanicus. Next base: position 109,063 of record NW_026894516.1, read on the forward strand.
CCACGTGAGCAGTGCATGATAGCCACGTGATGAGTGCATGAGTTACGTGATCAGTGCATGATCAGCCACGTGATCAGTGCATGATAGCCACGTGATCAGTGCATGATCAGTTACGTGATCAGTGCATGATCAGCCACGTGATCAGTGCATGATCAGACACGTGATCAGTGTATGATCAGCCATGATCAGTGCATGATATCCATGATCTGCATGATCATCACGTGATCAGTGCATGATCAGCCACGTGATCAGTGCATGATCAGTCACGTGATCAGTGCATGATGAGCTGCGTGATTACTGATCAGTTTGTCTGCTTGACACTGCCAGCTGAGCTGCATGATTCCTGCCTGATCAGCTGCTTGATTATTGCCAGCTGAGCAGCATGATTCCTCACACCTGTGTTCCATGATTATTGCCTGCTGACTGTTTGATTCGTGCCTACTCAGTCTTTGTTTATTGCCTCCAGAGGCACATGATCAGTGTATGATAGCAAACATGATCAGCGCATGATCAGTCACGTGATCAGCGCCATTAAGTCACGTGATCAGTACATGATAGTCACGTGATCAGTCCATGATCAGTCACGGTATCAGTGCATGATCAGCCACGTGATCAGTGCATGATCTGTCACGTGATCAGTGTATGATCAGTCCACGTGATCAGTGCATGGGCAGTCATGTGATCAGTGCATGATATAGACGTGATCAGTGCATGATCAGTCTCGTGATCAGTGCATGATAGCCACGTGATCAGTGCATGATCAGTCACCTGATGGTGTGATCAGCCACGTGACCTGTACATGTAGCATGATCATTGCATGATCAGCCACGTGAGTAGTGCATGATAGCCACGTGATCAGTGCATGATCAGTCACGTGATCAGTGCATGATCAGTCACGTGACCAGTACATGGTAGCTACGTGATCATGCATGATCAGCCACGTGAGCAGTGCATGATAGCCACGTGATCAGTGCATGATCATCACGTGATCAGTGCATGATCAGCCACGTGATCAGTGCATGATCAGTCACGTGATCAGTGCATGATCAGCCACGTGATCAGTGCATGATCAGGCACGTGATCAGTGTATGTCAGCCAAGTGATCAGTGCATGATCAGCCACGTGATCAGTGCATGATCAGCCACGTGATCAGTGCATGATCAGTCATGTGATCAGTGTATGATCAGCCACGTGATCAGTGCATGATCAGCCACGTGATCAGTGCATGATCAATTACGTGATCAGTGCATGATCAGTCACGTGATCAGTACATGGTAGCTACGTGATCATTGCCTGATCAGCCACGTGATCAGTGCATGATAGCCACGTGATCAGTGCATGATAGCCACGTGATCAGTGCATGATCAGTCATGTGATACGTATGATCAGCCACGTGATCAGTGCATGATATCCACGTGATCAGTGCATGACAGCCACGTGATCAGTGCATGAGAGCCACGTGATCAGTGCATGATCAGTCACGTGATACATGTGTGATCAGCCACGTGATCAGTGCATGATGAGCCACGTGATCAGTGCATGATCAATTACGTGATCAGTGCATGATCAGTCACGTGACCAGTACATGGTTGCTACGTGATCGTTGCATGATCAGCCACGTGAGCAGAGCATGATAGCCACGTGATCAGTGCATGATCAGTCACGTGATCAGTACATGATCAGTCACGTGAACAGTGCATGATCATTTACGTGATCTTGCATGATCAGTCACGTGACCAGTATATGGTTGCTACGTGATCATTCCATGACGAGCCACGTGAGCAGTGCATGATAGCCACGTGATGTGTGCATGAGTTACGTGAGCAGAGTATGATCAGCCACGTGATCAGTGCATGAGTGCCACGTGATCAGTGCATGATATGTCACGTGACAGGTGTGTGATCAGCCACGTGAACAGTGCATGTTCAGCCACGTGATCTGCATGATAGCCACGTGATCAGTGCATGATCAGTTACGTGAGCAGTGTATGATCAGCCACGTGATCAGTGCATGGTCAGACACGTGAACAGTGTATGATCAGCCACGTGATCAGTGCATGATATCCAAGTGATCAGTGCATGATCATCACGTGATCAGTGTATGATCAGCCACGTGAACAGTGCATGCTCAGTCACGTGATCTGGGCCTGCTGAGCTGCGTGATTACTGTCTGCTCATCTGCTTGACAATTGCCAGCTGAGCTGCACGATTCCTGCCTGTCATCTGCTTGACAATTGCCAGCTGTGCTGCGTAATTCCTGCCTGCTCAGCTGCTTGATTATTGCCAGCTGAGCAGCATGATTCCTCACACCTGAGTTCCATGATTATTGCCTGCTGACTGTTTGATTCGTGCCTACTCAGCTCTTTGTTTATTGCCTCCAGAGGCACATGATCAGTGTATGATAGCAAACATGATCAGCGCATGATCAGTCACATGATCAGCGCCATTAAGTCACGTGATCACTACATGATAGTCATGTGATCAGTCCATGCTCAGTCACGGTATCAGTGCATGATCAGCCACGTGATCAGTGCATGATCTGTCACAAGATTAGTGTATGATCATCCACGTGATCAGTGCATGGGCAGTCATGTGATCAGTGCATGATATAGACGTGATCAGTGCATGATCAGTCTCGTGATCAGTGCATGATAGCCACGTGATCAGTGCATGATCAGTCACCTGATGGGTGTATGATCATTCACGTGACCTGTACATGGTAGCTACATGATCATTGCATGATCAGCCACGTGAGTAGTGCATGATAGCCACGTGATCACTGCATGATCAGTCACGTGATCAGTGCATGATCAGTCATGTGACCAGTACATGGTAGCTGCGTGATCATGCATGATCAGCCACGTGAGCAGTGCATGATAGCCACGTGATCAGTGCATGATCAGACACGAGATCAGTGCTTGATCAGTCACGTGATCAGTGCATGATCAGCCACGTGATCAGTGCATGATCAGGCACGTGATCAGTGTATGTCCAGCCAAGTGATCAGTGCATGATATAGCCACGTGATCAGTGCATGATCAGTCACGTGATCAGTGCATGATCAGTTATGTGATCAGTGTATGATCAGCCACGTGATCAGCATGATCAGCCACATGATCAGTGCATGATCAATCACGTGATCAGTGCATGATCAGTCACGTGACAGTACATGATAGCTACGTGATCATTGCCTGATCAGCCACGTGATCAGTGCATGATAGCCACGTGATCAGTGCATGATCAGCCACGTGATCAGTGCATGATCAGTCATGTGATACGTGTGTGATCAGCCACATGATCAGTGCATGATATCCACGTGATCAGTGCATGACAGCCACGTGATCAGTGCATGAGAGCCACGGGATCAGTGCATGATCAGTCACGTGATACATGTGTGATCAGCCACGTGATCAGTGCATGATGAGCCACGTGATCAGTGCAGGATCAATTACGTGATCAGTGCATGATCAGTCACGTGACCAGTACATGGTTGCTACGTGATCGTTGCATGATCAGCCACGTGAGCAGAGCATGATAGCCACGTGGTCAGTGCATGATCAGTCACGTGAACAGTGCATGATCATTTACGTGATCTTTGCATGATCAGTCACGTTACCAGTATATGGTTGCTACGTGATCATTCCATGACGAGCCACGTGAGCAGTGCATGATAGCCACGTGATGTGTGCATGAGTTACGTGAGCAGAGTATGATCAGCCACGTGATCAGTGCATGAGTGCCACGTGATCAGTGCATGATATGTCACGTGACAGGTGTGTGATCAGCCACGTGAACAGTGCATGTTCAGCCACGTGATCAGTGCATGATAGCCACGTGATCAGTGCATGATCAGTTACGTGAGCAGTGTATGATCAGCCACGTGATCAGTGCATGGTCAGACACGTGAACAGTGTATGATCAGCCACGTGATCAGTGCATGATATCCAAGTGATCAGTGCATGATCATCACGTGATCAGTGTATGATCAGCCACGTGAACAGTGCATGCTCAGTCACGTGATCTGGGCCTGCTGAGCTGCGTGATTACTGTCTGCTCATCTGCTTGACAATTGCCAGCTGAGCTGCACGATTCCTGCCTGTCATCTGCTTGACAATTGCCAGCTGTGCTGCGTAATTCCTGCCTGCTCAGCTGCTTGATTATTGCCAGCTGAGCAGCATGATTCCTCACACCTGAGTTCCATGATTATTGCCTGCTGACTGTTTGATTCGTGCCTACTCAGCTCTTTGTTTATTGCCTCCAGAGGCACATGATCAGTGTATGATAGCAAACATGATCAGCGCATGATCAGTCACATGATCAGCGCCATTAAGTCACGTGATCACTACATGATAGTCGTGATCAGTCCATGCTCAGTCACGGTATCAGTGCATGATCAGCCACGTGATCAGTGCATGATCTGTCACAAGATTAGTGTATGATCATCCACGTGATCAGTGCATGGGCAGTCATGTGATCAGTGCATGATATAGACGTGAACAGTGCATGATCAGTCCGTGATCAGTGCATGATAGCCACGTGATCAGTGCATGATCAGTCACCTGATGGGTGTATGATCATTCACGTGACCTGTACATGGTAGCTACATGATCATTGCATGATCAGCCACGTGAGTAGTTCATGATAGCCACGTGATCACTGCATGATCAGTCACGTGATCAGTGCATGATCAGTCATGTGACCAGTACATGGTAGCTGCGTGATCATGGCATGATCAGCCACGTGAGCAGTGCATGATAGCCACGTGATCAGTGCATGATCAGACACGTGATCAGTGCATGATCAGTCACGTGATCAGTGCATGATCAGTCACGTGATCAGTGCATGATCAGCCACGTGATCAGTGCATGACCAGGCACGTGATCAGTGTATGATCAGCCACGTGATCAGTGCATGATCAGCCACGTGATCAGTGCATGATCAGCCACGTGATCAGCATGATCAGTTACGTGATCAGTGTATGATCAGCCACGTGATCAGTGCATGATCAGCCACATGATCAGTGCATGATCAGCCACGTGATCAGTGCATGATCAGTCACGTGATCAGTGCATGATCAGCACGTGATCAGTGCATGATCAGCCACGTGATCAGTGCATGATCAGCCACGTGATCAGTGCATGAGAGCCACGTGATCAGTGCATGATCAGTCACGTGATATGTGTGATCAGCCACGTGATCAGTGCATGATGAGCCACGTGATCAGTGCATGATCAATTACGTGATCAGTGCATGATCAGTCACGTGACCAGTACATGGTTGCTACGTGATCGTTGCATGATCAGCCACGTGAGCAGAGCATGATAGCCACGTGATCAGTGCATGATCAGTCACGTGATCAGTACATGATCAGTCACGTGAACAGTGCATGATCATTTACGTGATCAGTGCATGATCAGTCACGTGACCAGTATATGGTTGCTACGTGATCATTCCATGACAGCCACGTGAGCAGTGCATGATAGCCACGGATGTGTGCATGAGTTACGTGAGCAGTGCATGATCAGCCACGTGATCAGTGCAGAGCCACGTGATCAGTGCACATATGTCACGTGACAGGTGTGATCAGCCACGTGAACAGTGTACGTTCAGCCACGTGATCAGTGCATGATAGCCACGTGATCAGTGCATGATCAGTTACGTGAGCAGTGTATGATCAGCCACGTGATCAGTGCATGGTCAGACACGCGAACAGTGTATGATCAGCCACGTGATCAGTGCATGATATCCAAGTGATCAGTGCATGATCATCACGTGATCAGTGTATGATCAGCCACGTGAATAGTGCATGCTCAGTCACGTGATCTCAGCCTGCTGAGCTGATTACCACTGTCTGCTCATCTGCTTGACAATTGCCAGCTGAGCTGCACGATTCCTGCCTGTCATCTGCTTGACAATTGCCAGCTGTGCTGCGTAATTCCTGCCTGCTCAGCTGCTTGATTATTGCCAGCTGAGCAGCATGATTCTCACACCTGAGTTCCATGATTATTGCCTGCTGACTGTTTGATTCAGCCTACTCAGCTCTTTGTTTATTGCCTCCAGAGGCACATGATCAGTGTATGATAGCAAACATGATCACAGCATGATCAGTCACATGATCAGCGCCATTAAGTCACGTGATCACTACATGATAGTCACGTGATCAGTCCATGACAGCCACGTGATCAGTGCGATCTGCCACGTGATCAGTGCATGATCTGTCACAAGATTAGTGTATGATCAGCCACGTGATCAGTGCACGGGCAGTCATGTGATCAGTGCATGATATAGACGCGGGAATAGCATGATCAGTCACGTGACCAGTACATGGTTGCTACGTGATCGCTGCATGATCAGCCACGTGAGCAGTGCATGATAGCCACGTGGTCAGTGCATGATCAGTCACGTGATCAGT